>NC_091825.1:120151933-120294143 GCF_038994185.2 Dermacentor albipictus | reverse complement strand
GGTGCCCTTGAAGGGCCGCGGGGGGGGGGGGGGGGGTTACAGGGTCGCGCCGACGTTCTGTGTTGGTGAAACGACGCACAGGACGCACAGCCAGATAGACTCCCGCTCGTTTCACCAACACAGAACGTCGGCGCGACCCTGTAACCCCCCCCCCCCCCCCCCCCCGCGGCCCATCAAGGGCACCCTCGTGAGCACTCCACCCAGCACCGGTCATCGCAGCTCCTTGGAAGCGGTCAACAACACAAACCCCCCCTTTCCTTTTGTTCCCCCCCACCTTTCCGTCTGTGGAGTGTCTCCCCACCTCCCGTGTTCTTCCCCCCCCCCTCCTTTCTTCAAAAAAAGACGCTTTAAAAGCGGCACACCGCCACCCCCCGAAGAACAACCCCCTGAAGAAGGAGCCGAATGGGCTCCGAAACGTCGGGCTAATAAAATTCAGTTATTTGGTTGGAGTCAGTCTCAAGTTCTAATCAATTCCCCAACCAGACAGGCAATTCTGTCGAAATGTTTAGCTTCAAGTCTTGCGCCAACTCCAACCACCACCACCACCACCACCACCACCTCGTGTTGTTCACGTTTAACTTGCAATGTACACGCGTCTATAAAGACGACGTTTTGGGTACTGTAAGCACGGCCGTGTCAAATTGGGAAATAAATCTGTTGGGGGAAGTTACCGCTGTGTTTCACTTCACGTGTATCATATATGTCCTTTTGTAGCCTATAGAAGAACTTGTTGGGCGAGTGGTGCATATTAGAGAAGAGTTTCATAACTGCGCGAACAAACGATGAGGTTTATTGATGAACGTAATTAGGTTGCGTGTTGCTTGAACAGAAAGTTTCTTCTTTGTTGTTGTTATTATGCTTTCTCCAAGCACGAGCAGTGGTGTATTTCTGGAATGCACTTATATACGGTTTTTGTGGAATAAAGATTAGTTGCAAGTCTGCGCCTGTCCTTGTGTGCTCTCTCATTCTCTGTGGTCGTTTGTTTGCTAATATGTATATACGTCCGTGTCGTTGTACCTGCGCGAGTTAGAAGTGTTGAAAAGAGACGTGTTGAAAAGCCCTGTACACTTTGGGTGCTCCTGTGTCATCCCAGTCAGGATTGCCGGGCTCTCTATACTTGTGAGGCGGCCTTACCGCCTGTGTTTATGCACGCTCGGCACGACTCCCGAGAGAAATCCAAATCACTTCGCGTGCGACGGGAGCAAGAAGAGTCGCTTCCATTAGCAAAAAGAAAGAAAGAAAGAAAGAAAGAAAGAAAGAAAGAAAGAAAGAAAGAAAGAAAGAAAGATGAGGAGGAAAATAAATAAGTGATGGAGAGAGGGGAAGGGGGTCCTCTAACGAGCTGAGACGACTTCCTCGACGTCGACAGCGGGCAGCGGGTGGCGCTTCTTTCCTTGAATGCGCAAATCCGCAGCGGCCGCAGGAAAGCAAGGCCCCGCGGGACCACGAGTCGAATAAGATATTCCCGTAATGAATATGCGAGAATGAAGACTGGGGGAGGCGAGCGCTGCAGAGATGTGTTTCGCATACTCCCCGTAATGTCCCGCGTATATACAGTAGCATTAAAATTTGAGAGGAAATTTTGCAACTGCGATAAAGAAGAAGACTTAATTTTGCCCTCAATAATATAGGACCAAATACACTTGATTCCTTCTCGTATGTAAGACAACAGGTAATCAAAAATGCCACTAGAACCTCACTGAGACGTCACCCGAATGCGATACGGGAAGCGAATTTCACGCGCCAAAATTCGAAAATATACGAACCCGACGCGGCAGTTCATAGCTTATGGCGTTGTGCCGGAGAGGGGGGAGGGGATTATTATTAAGTGTCAACCTAGTGGACATGTCCATTTCGTCTGCTTCTGATGGGCTCATTGGCTGAGGGCGCCTGTCTCCTTCTGATGCGCAGCCCAGCACAGCCAATCAGAACTTCTGTAGCAGACGAAATGGGCATGTCCACATTAGGTAGACACTCACAGAATACCCCTCCCCCAGCTGAGTACGACATCGTGGATTCGATTTCCGGCCCCTGTGGCGTACGCGGAATGCAAGAACGCTCGCGCATGCTGGAAGCTTTGGGTACACGTTAAGTAATCCCAAGAGGTCAAAAGTAAGCCGAAGCGCTCCACTAATACGATGTCCATAATAGCTACCGTGCTGAGTTCCGTGACAATTTGACGACCTGGCCTTTGCCTGCAGACAAGATGTTGGAACACTGACCTTGCCGTTCGTCAGTGCACAAGGCATCTTGAAGGCGCTACTGCGTAATTTAAGATACATTGGACGCGATCGCCTTCGAACGCGTGGCACATTCTAGTACGCTTCAGGAAACCCCTCTCCCCCTTCTTAACTCTATTCCCTGCGCAAGGCAGCCCTCCTGGTGCTTTTTCGGTTCAACCACCGTGATTTCGTCTCGACATACCCTCTCATGCCATCAGTCACTATCAAAGTGCGGCACAACATTGCGTGTTATATGCGGGGTTTTACGGCAACTACGCGTCGCTGTATATACAGAGACGAGAGACGCCGTGTACCACAAGGACTAAGAGCTGAAGACAATATCCTCGAGAATCTGCAGCTCTAATTACCCGCTACGCGAAACTGCTTTATCTGTATACGTGTGTGTTCTCGGTCTATCTCCAGACCTTATACGACTTCATTTGTGTTTGAAAACAACGTCAACCGTGCAGCACAGAAGAAAAAAAAGCCACACGCATCAGTCAGCGAGAAAGAGGAAACAGAAACGATGCGACGAATTAGACAAATAGGCCTCTACGACGAAGGATAGGTTAGCGGTTGAGAAGATGCGCTGAGGAAAAGGTATATACTTACGCCTCGCTGAAGCTATGATACCCCTTGCATCTGTACTCCCTTGCCCCTGAAGAAAGCCACAACGTTAAACGCCGCGTAAATTTTTGAAAAACTGCGCCGTTAACTGCGCGGCGCGAGACTTGAGCGCGTGATTTTACGAGCGCGAGCAACTGTTGCCTGACAAGCTAGAGCGCCTGACTCCGTTTCTAAGTCGACTCCGGGTTGTGTTCGCGGCTACGCGGTGAAATGAACGGCTTGCGCATGCGCGCAGTTAGAGACATCGCAATTAGAGGCACTGCGCGAACGAGACGGCCGGGAAGCTGTTGCTTGAATTGTCTTGATGGTCCCGCTGCTGTCACATTAATCAATTAATTAGTAGAGACAGAATGAGAGAGAATTTACACAGTGGGCCACTGAAGAGAATCCTTGCGCGGTACTCGATCGACGATATGACAAACGTTTAATTCGGTTGCCCGCATTTTGTCTGTCAGAGCTTCGATTAGCCTCCAGCCACTATAAATCAGGGAAATGTCCAGCTGCTTTCTCATCACAAAATGAATAAATTCGGACGACAAGGAAAATGTATCTCAGATAGGCTGCAGCTTCGCCGTATATACGTGTTGCTTACTTTTCAAAGCATAAAAAAAGCAAAACGGTCCTTTTATATTTTCTTGGTAGTTGTGTGTAGTATAGCGATGACGTGATGATGGTAGCCTTTCTTTTCTTTTCATTTGGCCCGGTCGATGGAAGGATTCACAGACATCGAAAAAAAGACAAACATTGGTAGTTATAGAATTGCAATACGATTACAGCTCATCGCGTAACCTGAGGACGAAACACGAAATGTCGGCTAAGATAGTTACCCTCATAGTTCATAAAAACAACCAGAACATCTATACCACTGCGCTGTAACTAGTCATTTGTAAGTTACCGTACAAAAAAGGGATCATGTCAGCCCTTCATGTAGGCCTATCGTGATTAGAACATAGATATAGTAAACCCTCGTTATAACGAAGTCAGTGGGACAGAAAACCTACTTTTGCTATAAGAGCTATTTCGTTAAAAGCGGAGGGGCTGCAAGGGAGTCGTATTGAAACAAAGCCACGCTCGATAGCGACGGCACGTGACAGTGTAAGGGTGTGTGTTACAGACACATTTACATGCTTATTCACTTTTAAGGGAGTAAATGATTTTGCAGTGTAGGCGTGATAGGGCGTTGGCGAGTTACGAAGAGTTTTAGTGAGGCGTGAGTATGAACGGTGTTATGATCGACCTGTCGGATGTGAGATCCATTCACATGCACGTTCCCATGACAAGATGATTTGCCTCGTCCCTGTAAAGGCTGTTGCGATAAGCCTGGACATCAACCTGTAAAGTATGAGAAGCATTCAAGCGGGCGTCCCCATGTCAACATAATTTCCCTCTTCTCCGAAACAGCGTCACCCCTTTTATTCCCCGAGCTGACACAAGTGGATGGACGAATAGAAGACAAGCCGGAGGGCGGGAGCACGTCGACGACAGAGCCCGACGAAAGCACTACTGCTTCCACAGGCTCCTCGGGAAGACGTCGACAACCACAAGTCCACAAAGGGTAATTAAGGCCGTCTTGGGCCCCGTATGACTGGCCTGTCAAGTGTGAGAAGCGTTCAAGCGGGCGTCCTCATGTTGACATAATTGCCCTCTTCTCCGAAACAGCGTCAACCCTTTTATTCCCCGAGCTTACACAAAGGGAAGGACGAAGGAAAGAAAACCTGAAGGTCGGGAGCTCGACGGCAGAACCTACTTCCACAGGCTCCCAAAGGAGACGTCGACGACCACAAGATCGCAAGGGGTTATTTAAGGCTGTCCTGGCCCCCGTGTCAGTCAGAACCGATCGAGACTAGAATGAGAGTCAGAACCATGTACCAATGAAGTGAATAGAATCTTTTCTACTTTTTTTCATCATCACGATGCCCGGCTTCGTCGTCGTTTCCCGATTCTTGCGGTGAAGACCCACCTCACCCGGTCGAGATCGTATCAACGGGAGTATTAACGCGAGTGAGTGCCGGTTAACCTGAGTGGCGAACGAAGGGCAGTGATAGTGAGATTCGCTACGCGTGAGTATCAAAGTGAAGCCACTCTAGGCGAGTATGAGCGGACGTACGTCTGCGAGCGAGTGGCCCGGTGAGTGGGAGAGTGGACGCGAGCGCGAGCATAATCCGGCGCCGGTAAGTGTGAACGGAAGCGACTGTGCACACGAGTGAGTGTTGGTGAGCATGAGTATATATGAAAGTAAGTGTTGGTTAGCATGAGTATGAAAGTAAGTGTTGGTGAGCATGAGTATATATGAAAGTAAGTGTTGGTTAGCATGAGTATGAAAGTAAGTGTTGGTGAGCACGAGTATGAAAGTAAGTGTTGGTGAGCACGAGTATGAAAGTAAGTGTTGGTTAGCATGAGTATGAAAGTAAGTGTTGGTTAGCATGAGTATGAAAGTAAGTGTTGGTGAGCATGAGTATGAAAGTAAGTGTTGGTGAGCATGAGTATGAAAGTAAGTGTTGGTGAGCATGAGTATGAAAGTAAGTGTTGGTGAGCATGAGTATGAAAGTAAGTGTTGGTGAGCATGAGTATGAAAGTAAGTGTTGGTGAGCATGAGTATGAAAGTAAGTGTTGGTGAGCATGAGTATGAAAGTAAGTGTTGGTTAGCATGAGTATGAAAGTAAGTGTTGGTTAGCATGAGTATGAAAGTAAGTGTTGGTGAGCATGAGTATGAAAGTAAGTGTTGGTGAGCATGAGTATGAAAGTAAGTGTTGGTGAGCATGAGTATGAAAGTAAGTGTTGGTGAGCATGAGTATGAAAGTAAGTGTTGGTGAGCATGAGTATGAAAGTAAGTGTTGGTGAGCATGAGTATGAAAGTAAGTGTTGGTTAGCATGAGTATGAAAGTAAGTGTTGGTGAGCATGAGTATGAAAGTAAGTGTTGGTGAGCATGAGTATGAAAGTAAGTGTTGGTGAGCTTGAGTATTAATAATCGAAGTGAGTGAGTGAGTGATTGAGTGAGTGATTGAGTGAGTGAGTGATTGAGTGATTGAGTGAGTGATTGAGTGAGTGATTGAGTGATTGAGTGAGTGAGTGAGTGAGTGAGTGAGTGAGTGAGTGAGTGAGTGAGTGAGTGAGTGAGTGAGTGAGTGAGTGAGTGAGTGAGTGAGAGCGAGCGAGCGAGCGAGCGAGCGAGCGAGTGATCGGTCGATCGCACATGAGTGTAAGTGAGCACATGGCCTACAAAAATACTGGCAAGTGAGTGAGTATGAGCGGGTATCCTTTTATTCTGCCGATCTATGGGGAACGGTGAGGTGCGCTGAGGTACGGAGAGAGCCCGAGCGACCAATCGCGACCAACTCTCCAAGGCAGGAGGAACACCGCGGCCAAGCGCCGCGCCGGTCAGCCGCAGCTCATATTGGGAGGGGGTAAAAAAAAAGGAAAGAAAGAAAGCCGCAAAGGCGGTCAAGGCGTGAGCGCGCGCTGCACACCGCCGGGGCTCCGCTGGAATCCAGCCAAGCCCCGCGACTTCGTACTGTGCGGCTCACGGGGCCGGCGCGGAGGACAGACAGGTTGGTGTGTCGGGGAAATGGAGGAGGAGGAGGCGGGGGGAATGATGAACCACGACGTTGATAATGATGCCACGAGGAAAAGTAGACGCGAGCGTACAGGTTGCTCCGGGAACGTAATTAAAGCGAGTAAATTGAGTTTGTAGAAAAGCTTAAAGAGCAAGCATGCTGTATAGTACTGTAAGTGGCCTTTTCGTTCCCCATCCAGGATACAGAGCGAGTGGGGCGTATATGTGCTCGAAGCGGAAGTAAACACAAGAAAACGCAGTGGTGAAAGAGAAGGAATAAAAGAAGATCTGATGAAGGACGAGAAAACGAATAAGAATGCGAGGATATTAAGAAAACAAAAATTAAGATTGGAAGAAGTAAAATGAAGATGTGAAGTGAGGTGAGGTAGCTACGCTAGTGAGGTAGCTACGCTCAGTGGAGCCCTGGAATAGGGGCCCACCCTTGCCGGAAGAGGCTCCAAGTCGCCGGCGCCCAAGACGACGACCGAGACCTCGAGACGCTAAATCCTCGAAGGAACCAAATAAAGTTTCTCTCTCTCTCTATCTCTCTCTCTGCAGACACCCGGCTGAACAGCCGAGTGACCGGCCAAGAAGGCCCTACCCTGCAGTCGGTGAGCACTTCAGGATCCCCGAATCATGGACATAACCTCGCACTTACACTTATACTTGCACTTAAACTTATACTCGCACTTACACTTATACGAATGCACTGAAGTCCACTTTAACATCTCTTCGCGTACTACAGAATCAACGATGCTCCGTAGCTCAAGGGCTCAACAAGGACAGTATTTCGTCGCGCAAGTTCGCGTATAGAAACACGGGCAGCGGCACGTCAGGAGGCTCCATACTATAGGACCTTCAGTGCATAATAGCCTCGGTCGCGCCGAAGCGGCCTTTAAACCTTCGATGCGCCCTTCGTGGTGAAGGAACAACAAGGCATTTCGAGCTCACGCATACGCTTCTGAACAAGGCACAGATGACTTCCCTCCCTCCCTCTCTCTCTCTCTCATTTAATTTGGACTCGACAACAGCGGTGCCTTGGCCTTGCAAGGGGGATCGCTCGCCGGAAGTTTACAGCTACGTGACGAGTTCGCGCAGCGATCGAGAAGCGGTATCGAATGGCGCTTTTATAGATTGCAGGCGATCGTGATACAATGCGCACATAATGGCTATACGCGCGATCGACAGCGCCGGTCGGAGAGGGCGACGATCAGATGGCTGTTTTGCTCGTTCAGTTGAGCGGATACTAAACGGAAGCGTTGCGACAGGAGACGATCGTATAACCGGTGTGACGTTCTCTAAAACAGTGAAGCGCCGTAAGTAACGCCGCCTGGCTCCCAGCTTGGGAAGCCGTATGGCCATTCCTTATTCGAATGTCCGACGCACCTATATCTGACTTCTGCAACTGTGAAGAGACGACCGAGCACGTGGTGTGTATTTTTTTGTAATGTTTACGACGTCGAACGTTAAGTTCTTAGGAGTGTGTTAAATCGATCGGACAGCAGACCATTTTCAGAGAGAGAAAAATAAAGTTTCTTGAATCATGGCCCCACGCGTCGCAGGCTTGCAAAGCGACGCGGGCATTGCTACGTTTCACGAAATCGACTGGCCTCGGTGACCGACTGTAGGCGCGAAGTGACGGACAACTGCACGTATTCACACTGATAGTACATTCTTCCTGCAAAATAGAAGTGAGGCGTGCAGACAGGACACAAGAGTAGAGAAGTGGACAACACGAACGCCGCTTCTCTATTCTTCTCTACTCTTGTCCTGTACTCTTCTCTACTTCTCTACTCTTGTGTCCTGACTGCACGCCTCACTTCTATTCTGCATAATGAATCCTTACCAACTAGCTCAGCTTTCTGTCTTTCTACATTCTTCCCTTCCCTCTCCTTTTTTTTCTTTTCGTCCGTGAAACCACTTCTCCCTTGTAGGGTAGCAAACCGGACGTGCGTCTGGTTGACCTCCCTAGCTTTCCTTCCTTCTTTTCCTCCTCCTCCTCCTCCTCAACGGCGATGATGGCTTGGCAAACTTTCTGTACTGTAGTTTCTGGGCAAAGGCGGTGTTGCCACGTAGGCTATTTATCGTAATTTGCCGTCTGTGCACGTGCAGGGCGCGTGCCAAGGTGAGGGCGATGCCGATGCCGCTAAGTCCTTCTCGTTAACACCAATGTATGGGCGGCGCGTTTTTCTTTGTGCCTATGTCGTTTGAGCAGCGAGAGCAATGAATCAGCTTTGCAGTGGCACGGAGTGCTACACCCTTCGGTACAAAAGGACGTGCGCTGACTTAATTGATAAGGTAAGAGACCTCCCTCCGTTTACCTGAGCTTAAGCGCCTCGCCTTGACGGTGCTAGGTTTCTTTGCTTAGAACTGTGCAGTTCACTTCGTAGGAAACAGGTTAAGCAGCTTACGAAGGAGCTCGGCCTTTAAACACAGAGGTTGCCAATGGTCACGGCAATGGCACGCGACCAAGAAGCGCACCAAAATTTCTGTGTTTCTGTGGAATACGACGTTAGCGTCGGTGGTGAACAAAACCGATATACTTTGTCACTGCATCTTCTTCCGATACACCTCCCTGAGCCTTCTAACGAAACCGTCTTTTTACCATTGCCTTCAGTGGGTATATATGCTCATGCTTCTTTCATCCCTTACAAAACTCGTTACGTTCTGTTCTCTTTATGTTGACATTTTGTTGACTTCATCTTGACTCTCTGTTGCGATGCAACCGAATATCGTTCATGTGCAAGGCATTGCTCGCGATTGGGACTGGGAATAATGGAGTGGTTGATTGGTTATTTCTTTTTTCCTCGATTGAACAGCTACTAAACGTTAACGTTTACTTCGTGAGTATTTGAGCCAGCCGCATGCAACGCCTCTAATCAGAACGAAATTAAATCCGCCCCTATGAACTCGCGGCCGCAACCACCACCCACCCGGTCGATAACACTCGTTCGATCCCTCTCGCTATCCGTCACTTTACGGCCTAGCGCAGTCGCACATTCTACCGAAGAATCCGGGAGATGACAGAACAATGGCCAATAAACTTTCCGCCGGTGAGGATAAAATAAAGCAACAAAAAATAAATAAGGGCGAAAGCAAAACAAGCCGATTCCGCGCGTATAGAAGAAGATGCGTGTTGCGGCGGACACAGCTGGCGAAGGGAGGAGGAGGGTGGGGGGTAGGTGGGGAGGGGGGGGGGGGGCTCACGACGCTTTAGGACAGAGCAAGCGCGCGCGAGAAGCTCACTCGAGCCAGCTGGACAGGGGCCACATTCATTTTTTCGAGGCGCCGCCGGGTATACGCGCATTCTTGTGCCAAGAGGATTCCACACAGACACCGCCGCCGCACCTTCAGCTTCTAGTATACAACCACCGTGCCTGCTTTTGTCACGCTATCGTATTCTCCTTCCGTGTTCGCTTAAATTTTTTTTTTTCGCTGTTGTCTGTTGTGGATCGCGCCGCATTTAATATGTTTCTTTGCGTAGTTCACGAGGACGTCTACACTTCAGGCGGTATAGACAAGCCGGAGTGCTGTATATATAGAGGTAGACATCGAGATATTTCCGCTGTTTACGTGATTGCTAAGATCGCAAGAAATTTTTTTTTTTTTTTCAGAAGCGTTATCCGTACAACAGGAAGCGTGTCGCTACATGGTGTCGAGGTACACGATCCACGATCAACCGATTTGTAACGCGTGGCACGTTTAGAAATGGACAGCATGTATTGTGCAGCTTATTGCATGTACCCCGTTCCCCCTCGCCTTCTTGTCTAATGGCTTTTGATTTACTATTCGGAGCCGATGACCCCAGCCGAGGCGGGTCATGGCTATTGGCATCGAAGCAGACGGAGGCGACTACGAAATGCTAATGCTAATTGAGCCCGTGCATAGCGGTAAGTTACTCTTTTGGAGCACTCCACCATACTATATGTTGTCTCTGTAGGGCAGCAGAATGGGTGCCAAGGGAGCGAAGGCGCAGTCAATCGAGAATGGCAGAGGACGAGGCTGAGATTCGCAGAGGATTAAAGCGGTGTGATGAGATCGGGAAAGCTTTTGGCATTGCTGCGTTTTCAAATTTGATGCTTTTGGCAATGGAACGCTCCTTCATATTAATCGTCGACTAATTATAGACCCCTCTGTCCTGTATACTGCCGATTTCGTGAGCGTCGCGTCACTTGTTACGCTGTATATACTACGTCGTCGTGCACGACGTCAAGGCTACAGCTGGGGCATGCCCGCGAGAGAAACATAAAATTACGGAAATCGGGACGGTCAAAACGCCAGAACGTGGGCGCAACTCAAGTGTGAGAAGAAAAGAAGAGTTAGGCGGCTGGTTGGTGCATCGTACGGTGGAGAGAGGAAATTCGCGCAAGGCAGACGACAGTTTTCACGTCGAACAGAATGTACACACTATCTATCTATCTATCTATCTATCTATCTATCTATCTATCTATCTATCTATCTATCTATCTATCTATCTATCTATCTATCTATCTATCTATCTATCTATCTATCTATCTATCTATCTATCTATCTATCTATCTATCTATCTATCTATCTATCTATCTATCTATCTATCTATCTATCTATCTATCTATCTATCTATCTATCTATCTATCTATCTATCTATCTATCTATCTATCTATCTATCTATCTATCTATCTATCTATCTATCTATCTATCTATCTATCTATCTATCTATCTCACTCACTCACTCACTCACTCACTCACTCACTCACTCACCCATTCATAAACACGCACACACACTCCCGGGAACACAGACACACATTGTTCACGTGAAAGCGAGAACGAAAGACGCTTTTTGAGTAGCCGTCCGCACATGAAACGATGCCAAGAGTGCAGGAGGAAACTAAATGAAAAAAAAAAAGCCACATAGACCTGTGAGAAACCACGCGTTCTGCGTGTGTGTGTGCGGGCTGAGACGAAGAATGAAGCTGGGAGACAGGAGAGGGCAGACAGAAAGGGAAGGGAACGATCTGGGAAAAAAAAATAAGAAGGCAAGTACGTTAGAAAGGAAATAAAGTAAAAAAAAAAACGGCGTGAGACCACCGCCAGAAAGAGAGGAAGGGTCACGCATACGATTCTACAACGGTCGTTTATATAGGCTAAAGTGTCACCGTGCCATTTAGGCGGACAATGGACGAACAAACTCGGTTTCCGGGCGCACGCTATATATATATATATATATATATATATATATATATATATATATATATATATATATATGCGACTTACACAAGTGTCTCGGCACGCACCATGACGCAAATGCCAGCCGGATGCACACGTTTGTGCAAAAGGAGGATACCAACTACAAGCTTGGGAAATCGTAGTAGGAATAATAATAATAATAATAATAATAATAATAATAAAGACGCAGCTGACCAAATACCCTATGTCTGTGCGCGTTAGTGTATGATAGACGGCTCGTTTTAGGCCGAGTCCAGACCGCACCCTCCTCCCTATTGCCTCCGCCCTCTCCCCCTACAATGGCTCCCTTGAAAGCGATGGGACTTAGAGGTACAGTAAAGAGTAATACTCTCTAGTTATGCTGGTGTTAGAAAATTAGACTACGGCAAAGGAAAAAGGGCCCCTCTCACCGTGTGAGGAGCCTTGGTTGGGAACAAAATAAATAATAATAAAAACGCAAAAAGGAAGCATGTGTGGCGACCGCGACGTCGCGCTAAGTTCCGGCACCAACTCATTGTGACGTCGTGAATCCTGACGTCACCTTGACGTAATGGATCGCTATGTTGTCATTGTGACGTCATACGAAGTCACGGATTCGAGTAGCAGCGCCGACTCTATATAGTCTAGTCAGCATTGCTCACGAATGAAGAACGACATTGCTTTTTGTAGGAACCATACCGTGAATCTACAAAAAATCCTGAGCCAGGACGTTCCAAATAGAAGAAAAAAAAATACACTGAACTCTATGACGTCACAGTGACGTATGGCGCTGCGGTTTTGGTGCGAAACTGAATTAGACAAAATGTTTGGTCTTCATTTTTCTCTGCTATATAACAAACCGCTTTCCCGTCAAAGAAAGGTCAACAACCTCTTTACAGGTTACCTTGACAGATTAAACTATTTTAGTGTCATTTTAACATCGAAAGCGGAGAGCAGAAGAGTCGGAACGGCTTTGCCTTTCGGTAAGCCTCGCTCGCGCGGTAGTAAAAAACAGGTACGCGTGCAACTACATCACAGTGCGACAAAATTTTCTGTACACGTACCAGGCACTGCACGGCCTGCGAGATTGCAGCGTTGCAGCATATTCATGCTTCTAATGCAGCACGTGGCGCCATGATCTCGAAGGTCGTACTTTTGGCGCTCGCTTAGAGTTTGCTATGAAACTTAAATAGAGGGCGCTCTGGCGCTGGGATCGTGCAGCAGACGGAGCGATTACGTTTAAGTTAGTAACGCTTAAAAGTAGTAACCTTTAAAAATCGCGTATGGCAGATAACGTAATTCTAGTCCTTGAGCAGGTTTGTTCAGAGAGGCGGACATCACTCACACGGACGAGAATATACGGTGTACTATAATATTGAAAAGAGTAGTTTTTTTTGCATTTAGGCTCCGTATAGCTCTCCCTTCGTTACCAAAGAATGTTATCCGCGAGTACAGTAATTTTTTGTGGAAAACCGTGCGGCCGCTCGTTCTCAGACAAGCGGAACTCACTGCGTATACCGGGACGGAAGCCATGACGCACGGAAGGCCAAGCCAGCGATATCAGGCTTCCGAAGCCGATGCTGACGCATATGCATACACGCCGGCAAAGATTAAGCGCGTAATGGATTATACTACATGTCTATTCGCTGTATTCGCGATGACGCTTAACTATTCACTGTAATAAAATTTACGCCCCCTAAGAGTGAATAAGGGTGTAAAAACCACCTTCCCAGCACCGTTGCTGCCATTCAGACACTTCCAACTTGAAAGCAGCTTTAGAGAATATTCGTTACAGTTTGCGTATATCTGTTCTTTCCCCGGACAATTTGTTTGTTTGTTACTTCATGTTTTTCTTCTTTGCGCACACTAACACACCAATGTACACCAATGTAATTATTTGTATCGCCATCAAATGTATAATGTTGCACCGTTTTCCAATTTGATCGTGTTCGATGTCTTCTACGCTTCCAAGAATGCATTACCACTCATTTCTGAATTTCCCGCAAGGGCTCTGAAAGTATTTGAAAATAAATAAATAAATAAATAAATAAATAAATAAATAAACATGTGTCTATAACACCCTCACATCCTTTTTGGGTGTAAAGGCAGGAGTTGTACGCACATTACGTCCTTATTCACTTTTAAGGGTGCACATTATTCTTAAGAGCGAATAAGAGTGTCATAAATGTGTCTATAACTCACACCCTTTTCACCTTTTCTGAGTGTAAGGCTGTGAGTTGTAGACATATTTACATCCTTGCTCACCTTTAACGGTGTAAAATATTATACAGTGTCAATTGGCTGCACGCGGTAAGAGCGGACGCTTACGATTCATTACTCTGCGCGAAGGACGAGTTTGTATATAGGTTTAGAGCCAAACAGTCCAGCCAAAGCGTGCGTTTGTCCCATGACAAGTCTTCTTGCAAAGCGCTTAATATACTGGTATGTTGCTATTGCGATATCTCAAGTACCGCGACATGTATTTTCGTGCGCCGCAGCCGCACGTACTAAATTAAGCATGCGTGGCGCGTGCATCTTCGCTTCGTCGGTGAATAATTGGCACGACGTATATACCTTTCGCATTTTTCTGTATTGAAGTATAAAGCTATGCATGCACACGATTGCCTAACGAATTTCCCAGATCACTTGTCACGCAGAAGAAGGAAAAGGTGTTTCGCCGAGTCATACCAGGAAAAAAAATTAAAGGGAAAATATTGCGGCAGAGCCCATGCCCCGATGAATGTCAACGTTAATGCGACGTTAAAGCAACGTACAGGGCGCACCTTGTAGCCAAATTCTTCACTTCTGTGTAGCCGACTCCTTCATTCTTCCGTCACCGACTTCTTCGCTTCTTCGCTGCTCAACGCTCAATGTACGCTCATGGTCCTATTCTGCTCGCCTCACTTCTTTCGCCATACTCAACGTGCTTTCGATGCCGACATTTAAAGCGCAGTACTTAGGCACCCGTATTCACAATGCAACTTAAGCTGAAGCCCATGCTTGGCTTGATCTAAGTGACGCCTATCGTGAGCGCGCCGAAGGAAACGCAGTGCGCGTCTTTGGGCACGTTAACGCCAGGCGTCACATAAATCAAGTCAAGGCACCCGTTCCTGCGCGGCGAGCGTCGGCGTAACCGAGCGAACGAGTACGGCGAAAGATGAAGGAGCGAACGCGGAGCGCAGCGGGGAGGTGAAAGACGCAAGGAGGAAAGCGGAGGAGGAGGAGGGTGCGGCGAAAGGGTGAGGAGAAAACCGTAGTGCGGCCACGATGGTTACGAGATGGCGCCAGTGTAGCGCGCGAGGTCTGGGAGGCCTGATGGCGGCGGCGGCGGCTGCTGTGAATGGCGCCCACGCGTCACACCCGCGCGCTGGGCTCTCGCGGTTTCCCGATTGGTGAGGCAGTTGCGCCGCACTTCTCTCCGTTTGCTACGTGCCGCACGAGACAGACTGTCCGCGCCAGCCGATTCATCGCGAAATGAATACGCGTATAGAGCTGCGCTCGAATTTCGCATTTGGGAATATCGTAATCGTCGGTGAATTTTCGTACGCTTCTCTGTTTAGCTGACTTCTTCAATTTTCTATAGCCGACTTGTTCGCTTCTTGCCTCTTGTTCTGCTTGTTTATTTCGGGAATGTACCCAGTGTCACGTACCCTTTCTGGAGGACTCGCCAAGAATGCTCACATATACCTACGTCACATGCCCAGCTGCACATACGATGACGTACCCAATGGGGTCAAGATGTCTTCCGAGCACATACTCGGAAGACATCCGAGGCCAAATCACACACACAAACACACACGCACGCACGCACACACACACACACACACACACACACACACACTCACACACACACAAACACACACACACGTTGACGTGGAAGAGGTTAGAAGCGGGCATATACCGAAATGTGCGCGAAGTTCCCAAAGAATGCTAATCGCATTAGAGAATAAACGTCTCCATACGTGCACTTACGGTTGCTCCGGAGAGTGCCTCTGGTAAACCAAATCACGACATCTCCCATTTATCGGCATGGGTCGGTCCCCGTTTGCGCGGACGTGCGCTAAAGAGCACGCCGTACCTTCATGACACACTTCTTGACCTTTCGACGTTCCGCATTTCTAAGCGCTCAGATATGCATGAATGGCTTCTCCATCTAATATGTCGCGAATGGGCTTCCCTGCTCACAAATTCTGAGGCAGAACGCCACATGCGCGCGTTCTCGAGATCGCGGTCCTGCCCCTTATGCCGGATTTTTCTTTCCTTTTCTTTTTTTTGGGCGTCTGCCCTTTGAACGATGAATACGCAAAGTGCGAAGAGAGATGAAAAGCTGGATCCGTCGCCGGCACCATGGTAACAGCTGCTGCAAAGCGATCGGTTTTGTTACAATCTGTCGCGAACATATATTTTCGATTGATCGAGACGAAGTCGTGCGTGGGAATACGCTTTCTACCACTATACGTTTTGCTTCGGCCGGTCAGGCACTTTATCGTCACACCATAACGCCGTGGTTGAGGCCGATCAGCGTTTATTGCGCGAGACATTCAATTGCATTTCAACAAAAAGTCTACAGAACGCAACATAAAATCAATAGAAACGCATAAGAATTTCAACAGCAACCTTGGCAGTGGAAACGGCTCACCGGCCAAGGAACACAACGGTGGGGCGATTATGGGTAAAGTCGGGCACTTTATCGTCGCACCATAACGCCGTGGCTGAGGCCGATCAGCGTTTATTGCGCGAGACATTCAATTGCATTTCAACAAAAAGTCTACAGAACGCACCATAAAATCAATAGAAACGCAGAAGAATTTCAACAGCAACCTTGGCAGTGGAAACGGCTCACCGGCCAAGGAACCAACGGTGACGCGGTTATGGGCAAAGTTTAAGTTCTCCTCTGCACACAGCGATCGTCGTCTTTGTCACGTGATGAGGGTGATGCTGAAGGCGAGGAGATTACGTGAGGATAGTTGACGCCGGCATGGCGACGACAAAATAACGAAGAGAACGGTAAGACGCGACAAACTCAGTATCAGGCCGAGAAAGATCCAAGCCCAGTAAAGGGCTCTTAATTTCTGTAGCAAAGCAGAACAGCGCGCAAAAAAAAAGAAAAAAAAAACACGGAAGCGTATCAGAAAAGAAGCATGACCACGATGACAAGTGTTTCACGCGATGTTTGTTCTTGAGGATGGATCTATACCAACTCTCCCAGCTGCTGCTGACAGTAAACGAGTGAGGTATCAGCAAAACATCGAGAAACTAATGAAGGGCAAACGAGCAAAAAAAAAGAAGAAGAAAGCACTTACCGCTGAAAGCCAATTAACTGCACTCCTATTACAAACTGAACAGTGTGCGAAAGAATCAGTTGCGTATTAAGGCTATGTACAAGGTAGTTTCCTTAACCAAGGCACCCATTACCTGATGCACCTGCAGTCCTGATGTATAATCCTTGAAAATGAGGTATTTGAAGATGAAGAAACCAATAAATAGTGAAACAGCAAAAGAAGGAAAAGTAACTACTCAAGGCGACCTGCGGCGGTATTACGAACATTACAGTCTGTGAAATGATATATTGAATGATCAAGATACAGTGCTTCACCTAATTACCTATGACCTGAACCACGCCTGTACTATCGTTGTGTTTCCTTAAGGTTGACTTATCAGCGGTAGACAGAGAAACCAATAACGGCTAAAACATCAAAAGAAGAAAAATCAGTAGCTACTGAAGGTGATCTGAAGTGATAGCGCTAACTGAAAACAGTCTACGAAAGAATCATCTGCGTAAAGGGGCTGCCAGGTTAATCTGCCTTTACTTAATCACCCAGGACCCGCCCCGCACCTACCACTGTTGAGTACCCTTGAAGTCTAGGTACCAGCGAAAGAACAGCATACCAATAAAGGCCGCAAAAAAAAAAAACGTAATGACGGTAACGACCACCGAACAACGTTCAACCAGTGAAGGCGCCCTTTTCTGCATTCTGAACAGTCGGCGAAAGAATCGATCACGTCATCAGGCTGTCGGGTGGTTTAGTTTACCTGATCGCCCACGACCTGACCGGGACCGACTACTGCGGTGTACTCTTGACGTTGACGTACAAACACACGGACAGAGAAAGCAATAAAGGATAAAAAAAGCAAGAACAATAACCGCTGAACAGCGACGAGTGAAGCCGACCTCTAATACAAACTCAACAGTTCTCGAGATAATCAGTCGCGTAATCAGGCTGTATATATAGAGGTTTCTTTTTCCCCCTTTACCTATAAAATCCCCCATGACCCGATCCGCAGCCATGCTGCAATGCAGTGTACCGTTGCTGAAACGGGGAGGTATACATAGAGAGACAGAGAGCGAGACAGAGAATAAATAAAGCGTAAACAAGCCAGTTTACAAGCAATACTCGAGAAGACTAAGCAAGTAAACAAGTACAGAAAACGCTTAAAAGGACGCGGTCTGGCCCCCTTTCCGAGTCGTCCTTGCAGCGGCCGACCCCACTTGTGTAATACCCCTTCGGCGAGAAGAAGCGGTCTGACCGGAGGACGTCTACACAAGCTCTCTTTTCGGAGGCATGCGGTAGCGCGGCCGGCCCGCTATGCAGGAAGCGATCACAGCCGGGCCACGATGCATGCCTGGCCTGCAGGCGGCGCGATCGAGCGGTCGACCGCGGGGCTCCTCCAAAGCGCCGCGAGGATCCCGAGGAATTCCGATCGCCGAGGCCGCGGCGCTGTATACGGACACGAGCGCACACGGGCGCGTTCGGAAACGAACTGCCAAGCAAGCATGCATGACGGGTTCGGCGCTCCGAGAGTCAACGCCTGAAGCGTGCTTCGGCGCGGCGAGGATTCGCCACCGCTCTTGAGCGACGGGTCTTTTATCGACGAACGTGCCTCTCCTCTCTCTCTCTCTCTCTCTCTGGGTGCATGTGTTTATTACGATATCAATTACATGGACACTCCTGGCAGGCGAATTTTCGCCGTCACCATGCTCCGTATATACCTATGTATAATCACCTATGCCCTATATGTGCGAGGTAAATCATCATGGTATTCAACCTGGGCCCATCTTGCTCAAGTAAGATGCTGTTTCTGATTGAATTATTCCTCGAACTTTTTGTACAACCGCAGCGCTCAAGCAAAAGTCACAAAAACATACATATGTAGCGTGTGCCTTTTATCCTAAATCCCCTGATTATTGAAATGTGCAAAAATGTATTAGCGTTTGTAATCTGAAAATGATGTACAATTTAAGTGGCATCGCTCTTCATATGAACAGCGCAGTGGCGTCTGCGCGATGTCAATACGGGCCCATATACACACGGTGTGAAGTTGTTCAGTGCGCCACAAATTTTGCCGCGCCCGCGTATGTACAGTCGACCAAAAAAGTTTACGGACCACTGGATCTCAGAAAATTCAAAATATACGAGCAGCCTTTATAAGCAGCCTGTAAAATTGTGCATCGCAATGTTGTTCGCATATGCCACAAAAGGCTGGAAATGGGAATAACAGTCTGTGTTTTGAGACTGAGGAGATATTCAGCTTTTTGTCAGATCTCTTGGTCCGTAAACTTTTTTGGTCGACTGTGCGTCGCGTAGCGTTCGCGTTAGTCCCACCCGCACCTGTAGTTGGCACGTATTGTCACGGCAATTTGTCTGTCGAACTATAAAAATGCATGAGCCAAGTTGATCTGTTTAAGATCATCTCGCAATATCTCTTCATTCTTTTTTTTTTTTAATTAAATGCTAACACATGAAAAGGTATTCGTAAAGCTGCAGCTACGCCAGCGCCGCTCCTCTGGATCAGCCAGTATCCATGGCCGGTTAAAAGGTGCTCAAAATGGTTCAGTACTTGTTGAAAACGGGGCGCTGATTGCACATGAGATGTATACTTGGTTTTGCAGAGTTGGTGGACCTGGATGAACAATTCTGGGCTATCCAGCAGGCTCACGATGTGGCCGCGAGGCTTGGCCTTCCGGTCCCGACGTGGGAGCGGCCCGCTTAGTGATTAATTATCACTACTTGCTGGACCAAATAAAGTTTTCCTTCCTTCTTTCCTTCCTGTTGCGGGGCTCGGAACAGCCTCACTTAAAAATGCTTTGTAATCTACGAGTGACACGACAGTCAGCAGACATCCTCTTTTCTATATAGCTTCGCCCGCGGTTTTAGCTACTGGTGTACAACCGAGCAACAGCTCTCCAGATTAAAGCACTGGCCGCATGCGGTGGATGTGTGTGCGCGCGCTAACGATTAGCCGTGTTATCTTGTCGCCATGCATATGGGTCTGGGCTAGCAGGCCCGCGGACATATCAGCCAAGATAACAACGTTAAGCAATTTCTCATTAAAGCCGGCAGCTCACTCTTTATATCAAGGGGCAACGGAATAGTAATTTGAGCACCTTCTCTGTTAATGAGACTATCAGGCGGAATGAAAAAATAAGAAAAGGAAGCAAAACTCCCGAACAGATATGCACGGACGCGCTGGAAACCCTCTTTAGTATCCCTTTTAGCAGAACGGCGTAGTCACGAATTTTTCGCAGCTTCGCCTTGACTGATCCACCGGTATACAATTCGTGTTCCAGCTGTCTATACCCACTTCGACAGTTGCACGTCTATACCCGGCGCGGTGATTAATAGGCTGCGGTGGTTTTCTGCTGAGCACGAGGTCCCGGGTTCGACTCCTGGTGGAATCAAAAAAAAGAAAAAAAAAGAAGGAAACAGCCTACGCGTTTTCATCAAACGCGTCGCTCAGTTGGGGATCTCCGACTGAGCGATCTGGGCTCCTCAAAGGCCGTTTCACTTCAGTCGCCTCACCTCGTCCGCCGATTACCATCTACCAGTGATGATGCTAAATGAAGGTCCATAAAGAAGGAGGATGTTGCGAGCTAGTTGTGAGATTTGAGGACACGACAGCAACAACCTACAGACCAGCGAAGACGAGCCAATTGCCGAATTCGAGCGCGCCTTCACCGCTGACATCGCTGTCACCGCAAATGCTGAAAGCATTTGCCACCAGGCTATATCTTGCTCTACGAAGTGCACTTGAGTAAGCATACTCAACGAGTAAACAACTTTGAGTATGCGTTGAGTACACTCGACGCATACTCATGAGTGAGTCGAGTGTCCTCCTTCTGCCCGACGTGAGTTTGTTTGCGTTATTCCTTGGCAAAGAAAGTTTGAGCATACGTTTTGTAAACCACACAGCACGCACGCACAAAAAAAACTAATGTCTTGCTGTTTCTGAAACTGATGATAAGTGCGTGTGAAGCAATATCTCCCCTCACAGCCATTTTTCGAGCTACAACCGCTCGTCTCTGCGGTTTGATACTCAGATCCCGAAAGAGGGAATTCAAATATTTCGCAGAGCTCGTTGTCCGTCACATTCCAATAGCTGACGGGTGTGCGCGCAGTACGTGCGACGGTCATTCGCTATATAGCCAGGTGCAGATACACAACACGTCGGAGTCGAGAGGAAACGAAACAGGAGCCTCGACCAACTATGGAGTCGAACGCTCATCGACGCCGTGTTCAGTGCAAGCGCGTGTGTATACAAACGCGAAACAAGCGCGGCGGGCGGTGGTGGTGCCAATAACCGGGACGGCGCCGCCGCGCCAGCCGCACCGCACTTTCGCTTTGTGTCACACGCGCGTACATAGATTGCGGCCGCCGGCATTGGCGGCCTGGGGCGCCGCTCCAATCTAACATAGCGGGCGGCCCCAAAGGTTCAACGATGGGGGGGGGGTCAAGGAACGACGCGGCGGCCCTCTGCTTCCCCCCCCCCTTCCCCTCCCCTTCAAGCTTCCGAACGCACGCGTGGGGCCTTCCTCGCCCCGAGCCACGTCGTACAGACAGAACGGTTTTGAAGGCTCGCCTGCTTGCGAGGCTCAAGAGACGTTGGCTTGGAAGAAAAAAGAAAGAGCGGGGAGGGGGGGGGGGGGGGGTACGGAAAATGAAAACGGAGAAGGTGTGTGTATGCGAGAAGATAACAGCGAGGGCGCTCTGGCGGGCTGGCGTGAAAGGCTATAGCATCCTCTCCTTTGGAACCCGCTGACGGCGCAATAAACATATCGCGCCCAGAACTGCCTTCTTCGGCCCCGCATCGCCCCCGTCCCGGCCTTTCACTTAAACAACTCGACACCGTCCGCAGATACCCCACCTCCTCTGCGTACGCCGACACAAACACACACACACAGTTTCTTTTGAGCGTCCCGGCCGCGCTGCTTGATGCCAGACGCCAAGCAGTGCATCACGGCAAGCAGACGGCAAGCAGACGCCAAGCAGTGCTCCTGTCAGTTACGCAGAGTTGCGGAACTCTAAGAGAGGGGCATCGGTCATGGTCGATGAGATATGCCTGAAACGCGACGATCGAGACGTGCATATTTCAGTAATAATAAAGAAAAACGTGGTACCAAGCAAGATAATGACTATCACTAATCATAGTGGGCGTGCATTCCATGAGGTGGGCGAAACCCTACACGAAAATGGAGTCAAATGTGGGAGAACGGCGACTCCCTTTGAAGGAGTAACCGCGTGCCTCATATTGGCTCCCTTTTCGAGATTGCGCCATTATGCGTGGTAAAAAGTGCTCGCCTCATATCTGGCACCTTTTTGGAGGTTACTCTTTTTGAAGGAGTAACTTATCCCATGTCTGACAGTCCCATATTTGACTCTCCTATCGAAGTACATCGTTTGCAGAAGTAACTTCTACCATGTTTGAGTATTTGAATTCCTTTTCAAAAGCGACTTTTTCCATATTTGCCTGCCTTATATTTGACTCCCTTTTCGACGGTGCTCCTTTTGCAGGAGTAGCTTCCTTGAATGTCTCATATTTGACTACTTCTTCGAGGGTACTCCCTCTTCCTGAGTAACTTCTACCACATTTGACTCCCTTTTACATATTACTCATTTTGCAGGAGTGTACTTCTCCCATATTCGACCGTCTCATATTTGACTCCAATTTCGCGGATAATTCTCGCACGCGCCCTGGAGTACTTACACATTCCCCCCCTGCAAGCGAGTGATAGCGCGATGAGTGACATTCACGAACGATAGCGAGCTCCGACGATATCCATCTTTCGCCTTTCGACGATGTACAAGTTCTCCTCTTCGAGGAGTTGACGAGCCCGCCGCATCGGCCGCTAACAACCAACGCCGGCACCCCCTTCGTATCAATTTGACCACCGCGGGCGGGGGTCCGTCGCAAATCGAACTTGTACGACGACCTCGTCCGGCCACGCGCCTACATCCACAACCCGCCCGTTCACGAAGTGCGACGCGGCGCACGGAAGTTCTGCGGGACGCGTCCATAGTACACTATAGTATCTAGAGGATGGATGCAGCGAGTGACATCCGTATGCATTAAGTCCCAAGGTGAGACGGCAGACGGCGTTCTTCGGCAAAGCGCTGCAGCTATGGGCAGCAGACGCGCTTCCCTTAAAACCTCCCCCTCCCCCGTATGGTACTTCTTTTCCTTTATTCTCAGCTGTCGCCTTCTTCCTCAGCAGAGGGAACTTCCTCGAGTGAATGCACGCCATTAAAAGCGGATCCCAACGCAGTGCGCCGAGGACGTCCATGAAAAAAAAAAACAAAGCCATTGTTCTGAGGCGCCGCGCGCACGGCGCTCGTGTCTGGACTCGACTATTTCAAGAATTTCGACGCACACAGCTGGCGCGCGCCGCGATGTTAGAAAGCGAGAGCGCGAATGCTCGGCGTCGTGGTTTTCTTATCTTTTTTTTTTAACGTGCTTTCTTTTGAATGCAGCGCCTATACCGAACCGTACCGGGAATGTTTCCGTTAGGCGGCACTGTGCCCCCCGAGGCGAGGACGACTGAAGACAAAGAAATTATCAGCGCTTAAAGAGGATGCTGTTGTTGCCTTCGCTTTGTTGTCGTCTTCCAATTTTGTTGTCTCCGGCTCCCTCGCTTTCGCCGCATTCTTTAACGGTAGAGATGAGAAAACTGCTGCCAATTAGGTCGGCCCGTCATCAACATACTTGCAAGTTCGGTGGAGGCCTTCGAGCCACTAGTGAGTGAGTGAGTGAGTGAGTGAGTGAGTGAGTGAGTGAGTGAGTTCAGTATTCAGTACGACGGGCGTTTAGAGGGAACCTATAGGACCTCGGTACTGTAGATGTGAAAGAATATCGACTGTTCAAGTGTACAATCTCAAAGCTAGGACATGCCGATTTAGGTATGTACAACTCGTCGAAGGAAGAACAAATGTCGCCTCCTGCGGTCCTACGCAAATGGGTCCGTGGGCTCTTTCGTACGATTGCTCCTTGACGACACAGTCAGTACAAGGATGTCTAGTGATAACCTGAAATATGTGATAAAGCAATGCGATAAGTATATGGGGGGAGGCAAGAAAAACAGCTCAATTATACGGCGTGAACAAATGACGCCGACAAGGACAGCCACACGCTTAAAGGTCCACCCCTTATGATCAGTGTATGATCGATCGATCAGTGATCAGCCAAGGCACTGCGAAATTCTCGATTCGTGGCACCATATGTTGCCATATACGTTTGGCATATGCTTGCTACGTTGTGTGACCCGTAGATGATGGTGTGCATCGCACACTAGTAATACGTATACGGCGTGATTCGGCAACGCACTGATTGGGGACAGGTCACGGGACACTAGACCACAAGCATTTAGCCATTAAACGATCATAAGCCCGCGGTCAACGAATTCATTATAAAAGCGAACGCACGTGGACCTGAAGATATTCCTATCGACATTGTTACACATACGCGTGCTACTGACATTTTCCCGTAGTATATGAAGGAAGCCCCAAGAACGGGGCATGCTTACTGTTCAACGGTAAAGTGAGCGATAACAGGCAAAATTACGTGCTGCCTCTTACATAGCAGCCATGAATTGCATCTCCACTAATCATTAAAGACAAATACCTACGAAAGTCGATGGGATATATCACGGCGCCGAGGAAGCCCGCCAGGTAAAAGCATCGCACAGGTAATGCGGAATGTACGGGTTCGGATTCCACCCGCGGCAAGTCTTTCTCTTTTTCTTTCTTTCACTTTAATTTCCCTTTACTTTGTTATTTCTACATTTCAATTAAATGAAAACTTATTGTCGGCCTGTCAGCCGCTGCCACTGACAGGCGTCAACACGTCATAGCAATTGCGTAATAAAGTACTCAAACGTGCATCTCTTCCACGTTTTTTCACATACACAGCCAACACAAAGGCCAGCCATTGTGTTGGCTGTGTGTATGACCCCTTTGCACCGGCAACTATCTCAAGTCACAAAACCCAACTCGTGCGTTCGCCGGCAAAACCCGAAGAAGGAACGGAGGCCGCGGTTCAATGCGCTGCGCAAATTAGTGAACTCGTTTAACCACAATGTTATCTCTTGCAAAGAGCTAACGCGGAAGATAGGCTGAATTATCCGAACACACTTCCCCCACGCTCGAGCCTGCAAATAGCGACATGAAATACGACCTGGCTACTTGTCTCAGGCCGTATACTGTAGGGCTTTGCGAGCACAATCACCCTGTACGGCCCTGTATGTGACCTGCGACAATAGCAAAGACAGTCTACCGCATATCAGGGCACTGACACATCACTCATTCGTCCACACATCCTCGCACGCGCGCATGTGCGTGCGCATGTATGTACGCACGCGTTCGTGTGTGTGTGTATGTTTATGTGTGTATGTGTGTGCGCTTGTTTGGGTTCAGCTGGTAGAAGGCAAACCCACGTGCCTGAAGTGGCACGGTGTCATTTCTTTTAGCCTTACTTTGTGGCACTCCACCTGTACAAACAGCATGGATCATTATTGTCACAGCGGATGACGTTTTTTTTTTTAGCGCACGGAGCAAGAAATACACAAGCCCGTGACGGCACAGCATTGTTTCAGCGCCCTGTGCGCAAAAAGAATTTTCCATCCTACTCTTCAAAAAAGTACTGAAACATCTGTAATGCCTCACGGCTGTAACTTTCCACATGAGATCTTATTTCTACATGCCTTTCATAATATTCATCGGAAACTATGTGAAATTAATGCAGAATTACAATGAATTTCGAATTCATTCTAGCAGATCAGCTTACTGTCTTCAACAATTTCTGCTTGCTCGGTAATGCTTAGACTTACTTTTTTAGCAATATTTTATGGACTATAAGTCGATACATGCTCGTACTCTTCACAGAAATTCTCTGTTGTCTTTCCGTTAGTATATAATTACTTGCAATATTAAAAGTATTATGGGGTTTTACGCACCCAAAACCACTTTCCGATTATGAGGCACGCCGTAGTGGAGGACTCCGGAAATTTCGACTACCTGGGGTTCCTTAACGTGCACCTAAATCTAAGTACACGGGTGTTTTCGCAATTCGCTCCCATCGAAATGCGGCCGCCGTGGCCGGGATTCGATCCCGCGACCTCGTGCTCAACAGCCCAACACTAAAGCCAGTGAGCAACCACGGCGGGTTTACTTGCAATATAGTTTCTATTGAAGTGTAACTGAATACCATGCATGGTTGTTGCAGTTGTAAAGACTTTATAGGCGACGAATAGACTGGCGCACTTACACTTCTAATGAACTGTTGTCTCCAGGATGTCCATCACACTGATAAAGGCAGAGAAACAAAGACATCCGATCGAGGAACTCGATTTTTTGTTAGTCGCAACAAACACACGAAGAAACAGACTATGAAGTCAGAGAGGGCATAAAGGAAATTAGTCATCTGTAGACAACCAAAACAATTCATAAGTTATGTACAAATTGCGCAGCCCCCGGGGCGAGTCATGGCAGAGGAAACCATGCAACATTGTTTTCCATCATGCCAAGATATTAAAGAAAGCCCAAATTTTTATGTCATTGTAAATCACGTGCGATCCCGGCAGCGGCAGCCATGCAGGACCGAATCCACGACCTCGAACTCAACAGCACAACGCCGTAGCCACTTGGTTGCAGCGGCAGGTGCAGCTTGTTATTCTTGCTGCTGTTGTTGTTTCCTCAGCACAAGTGGCTCGTACGTGCCCAAGAATCGGGCGGTTCGCACAAAATGCTTAAAGAAAAGCATGTTCGAAAAAAATAACAAGAAAAGTGATGCTCGGGGGGAAAAACGTGTTATTGAAATGTCAGACCATATTCGGGTACCTTTATGGCGCGAGTCGAAACAAATGACAATGAGAAAATAATGAAATGCAATTACTTTTCTTTTTGTCTCTCATATGGAATGCAAGCGATGAGAGTCAGGAATGAAAAAAATTTCGTATCGTTGCGCGCATCAAGGTCACCGCATGCAGCCCCAACTCGGAAAGCTCAGAAGGAAAGAAGGACGGAAAAAAAAAAAAAACATGCGGAGGTACAAGCTTGTTTGTCGAGACTTCCAGACAGCTTCTTCTTAATGAGGAAACCCGTCGGCAAGGCTAGTAACACAAAAAAAGAAAGAAAATGGTCAAGTGTTTCCGGTCGACAGCCATGTATAGACGAGAAAGGAGATATCGCCAGACCTCGTCTTAATTTCGCCAGCGGTCAGACGTCCTGTGTATTATATGTATACGTTCCCCCGTCTCTTGCATTCAGACAGAAGAAGAAGCAAAGGCGGCGGTTAACCGTCGCCTTTGCAATTCCAGGCAACGCGAGAAGCCACCACGTGGGCGTCTGTGTCTGTGGTAGTGGTACAAGTGCCAGGGGTGAACGAAACCACGACGCAGGGCGAGGGAAGCTAGCTGTCAGCGCTAAAAAGAAGATGTACGGCCCGCGCCGCACGAAGCAATGCGGATGAGGAAAGAATTCAACCCGCCTACAACACAAAGAAAGGAAAGAAAGAAAGGAGTTCGTCATCGCTGGAAGCAGGCGCCTTATTCGCAACTTTCACGTACGGTGGCGCCGTCATGCGGCGGCGGCCGGAAATAATCGAAAGATTATACTCGCCGCTGGCTGCCGCCCGTTCGTGTAGCGTATTGGTGTTGTCTACGCTTTTCCTTCCCTTTGGTTAATGTTTTAACGCGTTCAAAGCTCCCGTGGGATCCTGAAGGACACTTAACATGCTCAGAATGAGCAAACATAGAAGTAACCGTATTTGCTGCGTGCCGCAATGGGTGCCGAGCGGTAGTTATGCGGTTGGTGATGTGAGCCTTCACTCATTCCCACCGGCTGCGTCCATGAAGAAGAAATTGATTATTAAGCTGCGGATCGGCAAAGGTTTCACAGAAGCGATGAAGGTTTGCAGTGCGCACTTCATGCCGGAGGACTTTTTTTTTTTGGAATACGACAGATGAGTGACAATTCCGAGCACTTGAAATCACGAATAGACGCACGTCCATAAAGACGCAGGCATAGCACTATATTATGTGCAGGGAAAGAAATAACGCACAATTTTAACTCATATGTGTTGTGGGGTGATTGATGCTTGCGTTCTTGCCACTCATGCCCTTGCGGCTACGTTGGAGCGCAAACATTCTCCCTGAAGCCTTGTACCTGCTTCAAAATTTCTTGTTCTCGTTCATACGTTCGTGTTGTGCAACGCCGGCTTGACATTCCACCATTTTCGAACAGAGAGACGAGTTTCTCATTTGTGCATCGAAGCAAAGTGACGCAGGCGTAGAGGGACCTGGAATTCGTACCTCGTCTGCCACTTCGATGCGCGGTTGCAACGTGTGCACAGGTGCGCATGACTGCACTCGTAAAGTAACAAATCCTAGCCCAACAAGCGTTAAACTACTGTGCAGTGTTTGCGTAGCGAACCCTCAGCTGATCTGCGTGTATATTATTTTATAAAGATAACTGGAAGAATGAAGCGAGCATTACCGCGGACCAGTAAATGTCGGCAATGTATCGCTTGATCTGTCTATAGGCAAGACGCGGTAGGACTCACGCAGGCTGTAAAACTACCGTAAGACTGTAGCTTGCACAGCACGCATAAAGCGCAATAACCAAATTGCAAGGGTGAACGGTTATCGTATTAGCTCGCGAAAGCAGTCAGATATGGTTTTTTGTTTACTTCTGACGTTCAACATACAGCTTTGTGAACACAGGCAGGGATAACTAGACAAGAAATTTTCGCACACAAAACGCTGCTTTAGGGCTGCTTTTCACGCCGTCGATGTAAATGACTTCGGTCGCGCGACACCAGGAAGGTTTTTTTTTCTCTCGACACGGCGGCTTATTCAAGCGGTCTAAGTACCAACTTGCAGAGAGCACCACACCGTATAAAAGTTCATGGTACCCACTCAAAGAGGTCAAATTAATAGAATAGCAAATAAAAAGCACGGTCACTTCTCTTAATAACACCGTCGCGGTAAAACTGAAACCACAGCTCATGTGGCTTGCTTCGAAGTCGCGAAGTTTTTATGTAAAGGCCTTCAACAGTCACAGACGTCGACGTGCACGCTTTTATGCCGCAACACACAAGATGATCAGCGAAGCTGGCTTCGAATCCCGGGTTCTGCTCGCCCAATATGAGCCATTACGCAGGCTAACGACAGCGGGCGTGTAAATTGAAGAGGCATTTCAGCATGACGACGCGAAACAACATGCCACTGAGCAAGACGACTGCAGCACTGCACCGACTGGTCTAGTTCTTAATCTCTCGGACAGCCATGTTGGATTTAAGGTGGCGCCCCCTATAAGCCGTGAAAGTTGCGAATATACTCGGTCGCCAAACCGCACGAAAGCGAAACCGAAACCGTACGCGTTAAGGAGATGGTTAAAGAAAGAATGCCGCACGCTTGGCGTCAGCCTACTAACTAAACGTAGCGTTCGTGAGCAGGGCTCCCGAAAATTAAGTTTTGGGTCACGCCGTGCCGTTACGCGTATCCAGCATACGCAAGTCACGATGTGCATCGCACGTCTTCTGGGTGGCTGGGTTTTCTTTATCTCGTCTTCTGATCCTTTACTTAGCGCTATTGCTTTATTTGTTTCGCTGTTGTTTTTTTTTAACTTGACTCTCCGCGGTGGCTCCTATGTAGTAGCTTTCGTTCCAAACGTGATTTACACCGCTATGCAGCATAAGAACGAAAAAAAAAAAAGACACACGAGGAGGCGCGAACGACACGTGTAACGAATTGTCTCCGTTAGCCTTTACATGCATCGCGGGGCGGCGGGGGCTAATAATAGTGTTACGCGTGGCTTTGTACGCCCGGAGACCTTGCACGTGCCACGCGGGCTGCGAGGAAAATGTACGTACGACAAAAAAGACGGGTGATTCCATCCCCCCCATGCCGTTACCCCGCACACCTATGGGTTGATGACATAGAAACGGCTACACGCGCTTCGTTATTCCATTTATGGAGTGCGCGCCATTTTCAGGCTTCAATGACGAAAGGAAGAGGGGTATTATTGCTTTCTTGTTTTCTTCAGGCAGTGCCTATTCCATCCATCAATAAGGGCGCAATCATCCTGTTTACAGGTGCCTTCGCTTTCTGTCCGACTCAGAAAATTTTCAAAGCGAAACTTTCTTCGTCTACTTTCCCGGGTTTGGCGTGGCTGCTGTTGAGTCCATCGTTATCTCGGCGGACATATACATACGTACAAACAACGTAAGTGCAACATACACGCAACATGCATACATACAACATACATGTAACATACATGCAACGTACATGTAGAACACATACAACATACATGTAACATACATGTAAAATACAACATGCATGTAACATACATACAACATACACACAACTTACATGCAACATACACATACATGTTATATGAACACCGAATGAAAATACTGGCGAACGGGCAGATATAAATTTTGTATGCTGACCAAGTTTGCAAACCTCTTGTGAAAAAAAAGAACGACAAAAAAACTTACTACACGAGAATCTGAACTATTTATAAAGCGCGCCGATCTGTTAACGCAGTGGTGCAGGTGTATTAAACGTATTCTTTGATTAATTTAATTTTCTTTCATTTAGACGTTTGGTGTGTGCCGCCGTAGGTGTGTCCATTCTTGGCAGGTCCTTCAGAATGGGTATGCCCCAGTGTGACGCAGGAGGTGAAGAATCCCTAAATATGTTGCTTGATACGAGTCGTGCTTTTTCTGAGCGCACGCCTATCATCAGTGTAGTTATCAAAAAATTTTGTGAACAACCATTGTGCTGGCTCAATGAATGTTGTAATTTTGTGGAATTTCCATGGAATCAATGATAGTACAACAGAGCAACAATGGAAATTCAACAATCATTTTTGTAAGGGATATCGCCTTCGTCCTTGTGACATCGCTGCGTATACGTCTCACAATGTTCATCCGCCTGATTTGATGTTTCCATTTCGAAGTGGTTTGTGGGCGACAGAGTGCTTAAACATAAAAAAAATATTGCACGACGATACGGTTGTGACTTTTCGTCGGGGATAGACAAACATTCTGAGATTGCTGCACACTGCATAGCGTGAAAGTGAAACAAGATTGTTACGGAATTGCCGTTAGTTGTAAAGCATTTAGTTAACAGCTTCACTAAGGCTTCGCTTCTCATATATTCCAGCGTGTGCGTTGTATCCGCAAACTTATTTCTTTTATTTCTTGTTTTTTTTTCGGAGTTCTCTTGGCGTCATACAAGTAGCTTTCGGTTCGGAAGTAGTTTATCATTGATCGGGACAAAAAAATGAGGATGTACAACCTGTACGTTGTGTGTATCAACGCGTACAACGAATTGTTTTGCCCGACGGGGGCTTATTTATAGCCTTATTTGTCGCGTTGTACATCCGACAGGTCACAGGCTGCAAAATACACAAGGAAATGCAGGACCAAGGCTGCGGCCCCCGTGGAGGTCTGTGGCGTCTAAACGCGTACATACAGGTGTCCGCGCTCCGTTTTCGAGTATCCACCGATTACAGGTTGCACGAACCACAGAACGACCGGTTATTATTATTATTATTATTGTTATTATTATTATTATTATTATTATTATTATTATTATTATTATTATTATTATTATTATTATTATTATTATTATTATTATTATTATTATTATTATTCCTGCTTCCCGGCCCTGTTGCCTTTCTGAAATTGTGTTTTGCTGTGTGCGTGTTCCATTACTAGAGTATGCCTCGGTAGTATGGGGCGTAACCTGCAAACCTAATTCTGACCTAATTGTACGCGTCCAGAATAAATTGATCTCTATTTTCACGCACCGGTTTTGCCGTTCTGGCGACCACAGTTCAGCCCTCTCAAATATACCTCAACTCGTACCTCTAAAATGGAGACGCATTAAGTCAGACCTTCTGTTCCTCTGTCAGGTAATCCATGGCATCATACACTGTCCGAAGCTTCTTGATCAGGTGCAATTTTCCGTGCCGAAAAAGTATATCAGGCAGCATTCCGCGTTTTCTGTGCGGCCTTATCGCGTTAGAGCCTGTCGTATGGCTCGACTAAAAAAAAAGAAAAGAAAAATCTATCGCTGATACAGAATGCGCTGATCTACAGATTGATACATGCGAGTTGCTTTCGTGCTTGGCCTCGATCAAAGTCGTCGTTGCGGTATCTAAATTGATCGCACGTCTTCCAGGCCGCCAGTAAATTTCCCACAACACTGCCAACATGCGGATGCGTTCGCAACTGTGTTCTGCGCATAGCGCACGGGAAGACATGGCCCGCTTAATCTGCTCTTGCAAGCCTCTCCGCATTCCAAGCGAGGGCCCAAATGTCCGCACTGAATGTAGTACTGCAGGAATCGAGCCTTAATCGAAGACACGTACTCGGACCGCGGACTGGTTCCGCCTGTGCGTCTCACGCTCCAAGGGCACGTTTAACCTTTCTGCTAGACGCTGCAGTGGTCCCAACGTCGAACTTTGAGTAGTCTCGCAGTCTGTGTGTACGTGTAGCGTTTTGTTCACGTTGTGTGTTTGTGGTGTGCCCAGAGCGAGTCGTTTATTTAACCATCTGTTACCAGCTGGAGCAGCGTGCTAGGCGTGCTGCCACGCAATCTTTCTAGGCGTTCACTAGTATATCCGTCCGTCCGTCCACCCGTCCGTCAAACCTATCCTTCCCTTTATTGATGATGAGGATGATAAACTTTATTTATCCCTCTTTAACGGGAAGGGTGCAATGGATCCCTTTAGTGAAAATCGCTTCAAGATATAGGCAAGGGTGCGGTACGTCAGTATGACGTCACCGGCTTCGACCTATTTTCTCTTATTTGGCCCGTTTTAGGTGTTGCAGGAAAAGTCTGCTTAGTGACAAACAATAGACTAGAACCGAGTAGGGGCTGTGAAAATCCGTGACGTCATGGGGTGAGCTGGTGGTGCGGGAACGTTAGCACGGCGTCGGCTACTCGTCCTTCGAATTTGCGCTTCTGCCCTGGCGGATCCAGAGAGAAGGCCATGCCTCTCCCTTTCCCTCTCTCCCCATCACCACCTTCTCTCCTCGGTTCTCTATTACCTGTGATGAGGGCCCTCCCCTGGGTGCAACGCCATCCGGCCCAACTCTTATGGCTTACCATAAAAAGTTATTGATACAACTGAACTCGGTATTCCATATTTTTGTGCCCTTAGGAAGCGAAAAACAACGGTCACTGGACGCCTTGGCAGGCGCCTAACAAGCCGTGCCGTAATTATGCGGGGATGCTCATCTTTGCGTATTTCACGACGAAGCCGTTTGCCAACTGTCTCTAAGTGGTGCGAAGAAAGCAAAGAAAGGCCCGCAAGGTGCACGAACAGCTGACTCATCTCGCAAGCCGAGCACGAATGACCACGGGAATTCACACGGCGATGACGTACGGCGATGGCTTCACAAGAGGAAAACACGCGAGTTAAGTAAAACGGGTTATGAGTCAAGGCTCGGGGAAGGTAGCGAATTAGTGGGCACGGGTCCAGAAACGCCGCGAAGTGACTGCTGTGAATAAATAATAGAGAATGTTTTGGCTTGTCCGTGAACGCATTGCAGTTTGCGCAATACGCAGTAGCGCCGGACACACATCTAAGGCAGAACGAAGCGCAGGCAGCGCCATCTTGGTGACGCTTTATTCAACACCAAAGAGCATGAGAACCGTTTCTGCCTTTCATATGCTGTTCTCGTGGAACGAATAGAAAGAAGAAGCCACTGTGCATTCATGATTGTTGCTGTTGCCGACGGCTTCACGCGTCAGCAGCTGTGTGTAGCTCACGGCGTGTCGCTGGAATAAAAAAAAATATATTGCGCGGGAACTATCGAAGACGATAGTCAATGTAAGCAAATAGTCGAACGCGTATAGGAAGCTATTCGTTTTATTAGAGGAATGATGCGCTTGAAGGCGTATATTCCTCGCAGTTTGGACAATTAGGTGGATTCTGTCCCTTCGCTGCGCAATTCCGTGGAGAATGCAGCCGTAAACCCGTACATCTGTGGCGGTGCCGGAGCCCTTTCATGCACCGCCACCGCAAGGGAAAGAGCGGGGGGAGAGAAGGACGGATGCCCTTCTCGCGCACTCCACCAACCACAGCACCTAAACCTTCGAACGTCACAAAGATCTCGCACGACAGCGCCGATGCTTAAACGCACAACTCTGTCTTAACAGACGATGTTAAGAAGGCATGTCTGTAACGGAGCCGAGTCAAACCTTCGCATGTGGTCCTTCATTGTCTGTTTTCACAGTCTCCGCAATGGCCCCCGGATGTCAAATGCAATTTGATTAAACATTTATTTTACCGTTAAAAATGCCATATCTACAGCCTAGGTTTGTGATAACTACGTTAGGCATATATAGTTTTCATAATATGATACATTCCATGCAGTCCTGTGTGTACTATCGTCTACAGTTAAAACTCGATCTAACGAAACCCGATTTTACGAAGTTCCAGTTGTAGCGAAGAAATTTGCATTCCTCGACAGGTACCCATAGGGTTGAATGTTATCATCAACGCGAATTAACGGAACAAACTTGGCCTAACTGGATTTAACGAACTTTTTCCTGAAATAGATGAGTAAAAAAAAAGCGGTGATTTCTTTCTCATTTTTACAAAGACGGGTTCTTCTTTGAGCGTGCGCTCTAAAGCTATAGCGTTAGAACATCTCGGCGTCATGGTCACATCCGTAGCTTCATTTCGACGAGGTTGCACGCCGCGCACATGCACCGAACAGCCGACTCAACACCGCCTCGGCGGTGGTTGCTTTCGTTATTTCATGGTTTATGCGACAGATGACTGGATCAGCGGCAAATACGATGCCGCTGTAGCATTTGCGTGTCGCTAGGTTACAATTTTGGATTTCGAAGGACCGAAACATTTCTTTCTCGATTTTACGAACTTCCCGATTTAACGAAATAATTCGAGCGTGGTCATCACTTCGTTAAATCGAGTTGCAACTGTATTGCAGAGTTCTAGCATGTCTGTCAACGGTATTACAGTTTACGGAATACCAAAGACCGCAGGCATCGACGGCAGGTGGTGGTGGCTATAATGATGATGATGATGATAATGATAATCGCTAGTGGAATTTTTGGACTGAGATAGCCGGTGTGAACTACTTACGTGTTACCCTATCAAAATCTAGCATTCTGCCTATCTTCCTTTCATTTCGTAATGTGAGCAATGCATGCAACAATCTCCAACCCTAACTCCCACTTTTCTTTTTCACGAATGCTCCTATCCTCTCTTGCTTTACACCGCATGCTCGTCAACATTCCCATCAATTTTCAACCCCAGTTACTCTGGAAGGTGGAAGTTTTCCACGGTTCTAGCTGGATGAATGTTATCGCATGCCGTTACAATGCTCCGAGTTGTCTCCCGATTTTTTCCCGCAGTACACTCGTTTCTCACCCTGTGCGAACGTTTGCTCCGGTACGTATTTCCCCTCAGGCTGTCAGTTTGAGTCTCAGAAAAGCGAGATAGTGCCCTCTGTGCCATCGTAGAAGTTTTCTTTGCTGATTTCTCGTTTGTTGTATTTGTAAAACTCTACGCAGTCTGTTTCCATCATATCCTTGCCCAATACACCGTCTCTGTTTCTCTCACTTTCTTTTGGATGACTTCGCGGGATGGGCCACCTGCACTTCCAGTTACTTTTTACTTGGTTGCCAGCTTTTTTGATCTCTTCCTCCATTATGCCTCCACGCTTTATAGGTATACAAATATTTGGGCACAATAGGAGGCCACTCGAGGCGTTCTCCAGGCTTCGCACCGTCAAGTCTGCGTATTCTCGACAGAAGGCCGGTCCACCGCGTTTCAGAAGGGAAAAAAATGTGCAAAGTTACACTTTAACGACAATGCCAGCTGATGCTTAGAGAAACGGATATACCTCGCTCAAAGACCAGCGCACAGGAAAAGAAACAAAGCGAGTATCTCATCTACATGGGATCTGCATTGTAGCGGCTTCAGTGGCGCTAACACTGAACCACATTTGCATACGGAAACAGCGAAATTTATTTTAAAGAGGGCAGAGTATGAAACACATGCGACCTGAAGAAATAAAGTCTGGCTGTCCTAAACAGTTTCGGCCAGTCAACGGTACCAAGCGTGACGGTTATACGCTGTATGATTGGTAACGCAACGATCCAAATGTGTCAAGGCGAGCGCTATCTGTTGCAAACAAAGCTTCCTGCGAACGAGGTTGTGTAGCAGTAGAAACAAGAATCCACAAATGGAGCGTGCACCGAGGAAAATGACAGGCGATTCAATGAGGGTTGCCATCAGAGCGTCAAAAAAAAAAATGGCTGTGGCTTAGCTAAGGTTAAGCCCAGGATGCGAAGCATACTAGCCTTTATTTTAGTTGTTGAACCACTGTTTAGCCTGGTGAACTGCTGTTCCTTGGCTATATTTGGTTCGGCTAGACGAAGAAACAACTCATGCGTTACCCTGCTTCGCCTTCAAGAGTGGAACGCGACAGCGTTCCCGTCGACCCGCCAGCGACTACGCGCCCCGCATTGGACGCGGTGAGCGTCGAGCAACGCAGCGTTCGGCGCGGCAACGAAATGTGCGCCTGAGCAAGCGTCGCACGCCTGAGCCTTAGAAACAGCTCGTTTCTAAGGCAACACCGCATTCACTAGAGGCGCTTTTGTACCGCTTTGAAGCATCGTACTCGTGGCTCAGTGGTAGCGTCTCCGTCCCACACTCCGGAGACCCTGGTTCGATTCCCACCTAGCCCGTCTTGCAAGAGTTGAGCCAAAGCCACTTCTCCTCTGTCGTGACGTCACGGTGTCACGTGATTTCATGGTCACCGCCGCGCCTGAGGAGCTGGGTTGAGCCCTCGTAATATGCTTCGCATAAAAAAAAAGTAGAGGGAGGTCAGATAGTGGCTTAGGATCCTGCCGGCAACTTTTGCTTCCCCTGCAAACGCCCCTTCATCGAGCCATCAATCAGCAGGCTTTAAAAAACAATCGTATGCGGAAAAGAGCACGCATAGAGGGTCGGCGTAACGGTAATCCCGCTCGTCAAAGTCTCGTTATTTGTGATCAAACCGAGCGCATTCACGAAAGGCTGCTTGAAGCATTAAGTGAAAGTGTTCCACGTGGAAAATGTTTGCGTATGGACTATGCCGGTCATATAAACGCGGGCACGTAGATGCACTCACGGTGTAAGGCGAATGTCCAGGTGCTTGGCTTGCACACTAATGTCGTTACTTCACACACACCGAACACACGACATCCACAAAAGTTGCGACATGTTATACACGAAAGAACGAAGCTGCGCTGAGGTGTTTCTGTCTTAAATCAGAGTGCAGTACAAACGACGCCGTTTTAAGGCGAACAGCTTTCTTTGCCACTTCGGGCCATTTTCGTGGTTGGTTGGTGGTCGGACTCCGCAAAGAAATCTTTCGTTCGTTCGTTCGCTCGTTCGCTCGTTCGCTCGTTCGTTCGCTAGTTCGTTCGCTAGTGCGTTCGCTAGTTCGTTCGCTAGTTCGTTCGCTAGTTCGTTCGCTAGTTCGTTCGTTCGCTAGTTCGTTCGCTAGTTCGTTCGCTAGTTCGTTCGCTAGTTCGTTCGCTAGTTCGTTCGCTAGTTCGTTCGTTCGTTCGCTAGTTCGTTCGCTAGTTCGTTCGCTAGTTCGTTCGTTCGCTAGTTCGTTCGTTCGCTAGTTCGTTCGCTAGTTCGTTCGCTAGTTCGCTAGTTCGTTCGCTAGTTCGTTCGCTAGTTCGTTCGCTAGTTCGTTCGCTAGTTCGTTCGTTCGCTAGTTCGTTCGCTAGTTCGTTCGCTAGTTCGTTCGTTCGTTCGCTCACATTGACAATCCTCGTCGATGGCTTCTGCTCAATTTTACTTTTTCGTCGCTAAAGCCGTAAGAAAACGCGCGGATCCGGCCAACGCCTAAAAGTCGGAAGAGAACCGCCGCCGCGGCGTGAAATGTAATACAAGTGAGACCCGGGCGTCCCAATTAGGCGTACACCTTGTCTGTCCCGGCCGGCCAGGCGGTCCGGTCTGTCCACTCGGCCGACCCGCGATCGACTTCGAGCCGCAGGCGGGTGAAACGCGCCGGCGACGTTCCTGGAACCCAGCCGCGTCGCGGCGTCGCACCGGTTTTCTTATCGGGCATTCGCAGCAGGGCACGGAATTCTCCTCGCGCGCGGACTCGTCTGGAGGCGTAGTGCTAAGTACGCGGCGCTGTTGCTTGCTTGCGTGTGCGTGAGTGAGTGAGTAGTAGTGAGTGAGTGAGTGAGTAGTAGTGAGTGAGTGAGTAGTAGTGAGTGAGTGAGTGAGTGAGTAGTAGTGAGTGAGTGAGTAGTAGTGAGTGAGTGAGTAGTGAATGAGTGAGTGAGTAGTGAATGAGTGAGTGAGTGAGTGAGTGAGTGAGTGAGTGAGTGAGTGAGTGAGTGAGTGAGTGAGTAGTAGTAGTAGTAGTAGTAGTAGTAGTAGTAGTAGTAGTGAGTGAGTGAGTGAGTGAGTGAGTGAGTGAGTGAGTGAGTGAGTGAGTAGTGAGTGAGTGAGTGAGTGAGTGAGTGAGTGAGTGAGTGAGTGAGTAGTGCGTGAGTATTGAGTCGTGAGTGAGTGAGTAGTGCGTGAGTATTGAGTAGTGAGTGAGAAGTGAGTGAGTAGTGAGTGAGTAGTGCGTGAGTGAGTAATGAGTAGTGGGTGAGTAGTGAGTGAGTAAGTGAGTGAGTAAGTGAGTGAGTAAGGAGCGAGCGAGCGAGTGAGTGAGTGAGTGAGTGAGTGAGTGAGTGAGTGAGTGAGTGAGTGAGTGAGTGAGTATCGAGCGAGTGAGTGAGTGAGTGAGTGAGTGAGTGAGTGAGTGAGTGAGTGAGTGAGTGAGTGAGTGAGTGAGCGAGCGAGCGAGTGAGCGAGTGAGTGAGTGAGTGACCGACCGCACAGTGTGAACAAAGCGAGCCGTGTAGTCGGTGATGCCAGAGAGTTTCTATACTGAAGTTATCGGATGGAACTTTGGCACTGTGATCGTTCAGCTACGACGGAAATGGCGGTTAGGGCTATGTGAAATTTTCGTCTAAGTTCCGTGGCTTGTGGCTTGAAGCGTTCTCGCGACTTCATTTACTACGCTTCATCTGCCTCGATTGACCTAAATTTCGAAGCAATTCTAACTTTTTGTGTGTGTGTGTGAACGCAGAAAGCGGTAAGCCTCCACGCCCGTGAGTAACCAATGCGAACTGTCGCATTCTCGTTGAAAATGATCAATTGGCGAAATCGCAAGGCCGTTTGAAGTCAGAAGGATGAAGTTTACGCAAATGCGTGCGCTGTAAACATCGCTCCCGTGCTGTCTTCGGAGACGACACAGCTCCCGTATACACTATATAGCGCCAGAGTTTCCTCCAACAATATTTTCTAGAAAAAGCTCTATATAAGGTGTAAACAAAGCAACCATTAGACAAGCTGCAGGCGTTTAACAAAAAAGAAAGGGGGGGGGGGGGAGAAAGGGAAAGAATCGGAACAGATACGGTACTTCTGCCTATCGTGCGCGCGGAATCTTAGTGACTTCACGCTCTAATTCGCAAGACGCTGTGCCCTTACGAGCAACTGAGGCATTAAAAAAAAAAGTGTCCTCGCCTGAGCTTGACGTTCTTATTCCCACCGCATCTGGTATACTGAGGCACACACCGCAGGTGGTCGGGTGTGAATCGTCCTAAATGTGACAGTAATCAAAAGCTCAAAGCTTAGTTTGCTGAGTCAGTCTCGTGCTTCGACGACGCGTTTCATACTTCGTAGGCTCTAAAGTAGATGTTGCATACCGGGAGCGTGACAGTGTACTACGCCGAACAGTGGGCAGTAAGAAATCTCGGGACAATAAATGTTTACTGCTCACGCCAGCGTCTGGCGATGAGCTGATAAAATCCCCCTCGTATAGAATACAGAGTTTCTCAGCTCCTGTCGGACAGATTGCGTGCAAACTCTTTGTCCACACATTCTTTCCGCTAATTTTTCGCCGATGATTTGATCAAACACCGGACGGACGGCATATGTCGGGTATATGCTATACATGCGATATCTACAGTCGATCTTTGAGCGCACAAGAGGCAGTGCGTGATGTATCTGGAGCCGACGCATCGACAAGGGGAGTTGTAGAAACACTGAACACCCTCCTTGTCGAAACGTTGGCTATAGCCTGAGACGTCACTTGTTTAACCACTGTTGATTTCATTAAGCACACACAGTTCTTATGCATTCAATTATTTCATTATTAATTTGTCATAGTGTAATTCTATTTTATAACCACCGAGTCTTGTCACCGGTGGTCTGTGCCATGGCCCCAGAACTCACTCACTCACTCACTCACTCACTCACTCACTCACTCACTCACTCACTCACTCACTCACTCACTCACTCACTCACTCACTCACTCACTCACTCACTCACTCACTCACTCACTCACTCACTCACTCACTCGCTCACTCACTCACTCACTCACTCACTCACTCACTCACTCAGGAGAAAGTCGTGGAGAATGGAGGTAAGTGGAGAAGATAAACAGAAGGAGAGAGAATCGCAATAGAGAAATCACAGGAGATCGACGACAGCTTTGATAGCACGATACGCTTCGTTCATATCGGATTTCAAACATCGTTCACTGTTACATACTCCAAGGCTGTCGCCTAAATGGATCGGTAATACCATGCCGACATGCAGCTGCCTCGCGTAATGCTAATGGTTACCGCTTGACCAGCGTGCATAATCTGTTGAGTGAGGGTGAATGAAGCAACTCGTTTCTATACATTTCATCGCGTGTATACAACCAGTAATCTGCGTCGATCTACAGAATTGACAGAACGGGTCGACGGGGCATTTCGTTCATGCGGCGATGAAAGTAAACATTGTTGATGTGAGACATCGCCTCGCAGGTCAACCACTTCGTACACCTCCTTACACTAAATTCACATCATAATACAACCAAATACACACGCATGGAGCAGACAACTACAGAACAATGTAACAGACGACAGTTGATACATCTGTAGCAACTATCGCAATACATGATACGCAGCAGCAGACGGGCGGTGACAGCAATAGCAGACGACAGTTGAAGGCACCCGTTTGCCAGTCTATGCACAGGGCGTGATTAGCCGGAGTGCGTGATTAACTCGCTTCTGGCGTATATTACGGCGCAACCGCGTAATCACGCCGAGCGAGCTAATGACCCGACGATCACGTATGCTCGTGGCGTTCGACCTTCAAAGGACGACGTCGCGTCGAACAGAACGAAAAAGAAAAAAAGAAAAAGTGCGACCAAGACGGCCGAAAGGGAAGCAGAGGGAAGCGAACAACAAGCGAATGGGCGACTTGTTTATTTCATGAGCCGCGCGGTGCGAGTTTGATGCCGCGAGAGAAAACGGCAGCAGCGAACTAGGAGATTGAGTTTAGAGAAGGGACAGGCAGCAGCCAGGGTGTACCTGGGGCGTGTTGCATTAGATGTGTGTGCGTGTGTGTGTGTTCGTGCGTGCGTGTGTTCGCGATTATAGAGCGATGTTGGTTCGCCTACTGTGAGCCAAGCGGCTGTTACGCGCACGGGAGCCGATACAAATCTGGGTCGAACGCCGTTTGCAGCGAAGAAGGATTTTCAGACGGCGCGGCGAATGGTGGAAGGGTACATTACAGAGAGAACAGACCGACAAGAGTGGAGGATTGGCGAGCAGTACATAACATACAACAGCGGTGTTGTTGCGATGTTGAGCGGCCTGTGGCAGGCCGCATTTCGGCTCCGCGACTTTGGTCTGTGCGGGGAAGACGACAACGAACAAATAACGGCCTAATTTTCACGGCTTGCTTCCCTTACGCCCTATTGAGGTTATACCTCTATATAATAATCATTCTAGACGGATCGTTGCAGTTGAACCTCTCCGCCTATTTCCTCCAGTACACGACCTGCAGCAATACAAAGAAAAGGGCGCTGCACCTATAAGTCGGGCTGATATGTGTCTCTACACAGTTCAGTTGCAGAAACTACTTCGCAGCTCCTTAATCGTTTAACCTGCTGGCGACATACCCCGGGTGTCAGTCGTTGATAGGTAGGAACTGTCTTGCAGCGTCGTCAAAGAGAAGTTAACAGGAGGAATTCCTCCAGAGGACGCGGAGACCGTATCCCTAAGCTATACGAAGACGCTTTTTGTATACTGTCTTTTGTTACCATTCATTCTGCCCGACTGCTCAAGCAAACGGTATATATATTCCTCTTGCTTTCATTCAATTATTATTATTATTATTATTATTATTATTATTATTATTATTATTATTATTATTATTATTATTATTATTATTAATATTACCCGAACCTTTCATAGCAGTTCTCGCTTTAACAAACTGGGTTCCTTCTGTGAGCTCTAAACCGACCATAGCTTCCGGAAGAAGGGCGTGTTTCGTTTGGGGTATACGTAGGACTGCGCTAAGTTAATTAAATACCCGCATTTCAAGCGCTGTTCCAACGAAACTGCTAAATAGTGTGTGCGAATAGGATTGGTTCACATCTAGGAGCGACAAGTTGCTCATAACTAAACACTTCGAAAAGCGGGAGCCAGCATCCTTGAAGCGACGAACACGTATCAAACAACCAATCGAATTTTTCCCCCTAGAAAACGAAAAGAAAAATAATAAGCAGCAAAACAGACGCATAACGTCACTCGCATGTAAACGAACGGGTTGACTGGAGAAATGTGGGGCGACGGAGTAAAGTCCTTAAAATCAGCCAAGACGATCCAGATTCCGTCGGCAAGAGATCAGCCTTGACGCGTCGACGACCGAGGCGCCGCTCCGCGATGTCGCACCGAGATGGTTGCGACGTGGACTTAGCGGAATTGCGAGCACGTCTATGCCAAATCCGCCACTGCAGAGCACAAGCCGATATACCTAAAAAGAGCCGAGCTGTGGGCTCCGAGAGGTTCCGGTGCTTTATCGTACACACTCGTATACATATACTATGCTACACACGGCCACGTCCGCTATGCAGCAGACGACAGCACCACCAGCCGCAGCAGAAGGTCACCAGACGGGTCTACTGTCGTCTGCGATTGAACGCGATCAGACGACTGCGCCGTAAAGGAGCAGTGGTTGCATAACAGCGCGCGATCGACATCGACGCGTCTTTCTGTGTGTGTGTACTCGAAGATTGCACGGTGGGACGGTTGAGTGGAGGGGCCACGTTTCGAGCTGCTTCTCGTTGTTCGTCTTGTTGCTTTTTCTTCTGCTGTTGCCGCTGCTGTTTTCGGCGTGCAGCGCAGTCGACCTTCGAAGAAAATAAACCAAGAAGAAAGGAGAGCGGCAGAAGCCCGCTCCTAAACGTCTGCCGAGCAGACGACGCTTGCACGTCTGGCTGCCTGCACTTCCCGAACCTGTTGTTGGCTTCTCAAGATGTAGGCTGGCTCGCGCACGTTTCGCGTATATTCGGGGCGTTTTTTTTTATCTTTAGTTTTTACGCTATGTAGTTGTGCCAATTTTACGAGAAAGCAAAGAAAGATGAAGTCCTGTAAGATCAAGCTCGCCTTCGTGTATGCTATCTGCAGCTGTAACGTAACGTTGTAACTGGTCGCGAAAGAGGAGAATACGGGAGTTGTGTTGTCTCGATCCTTTTGTTTATACAGATTGGCACAGCACTGGACCGTCTGGACCGAAGAGACGATCTTCGTACCTTGGCTATGTGCGTCGCTGGTGCAGAAAGAATACCTGAAGTCGACAAGCCACTGGCGACCGTTTATATAGACCTGATGCGCATAACCAGTGTTCTCTCTCATCAAGCTCCTAATCCCCTATCCCCATTTCCCCAATTCAATAAAGTTATTCTCTCTCTCTCTCTCTTTCTCTCTCCTCTTGCTTCTCCTCTTTCATCCTTGTATTGCCTTCCCCTAGTGCCGGCTAGCAAAGCGGCCGCGAGTCTCAGTTAACATTTCAGCCTTTCTTTTTATGTCTCTATCTAGCTATCTCCCTCTCTCGCTCTTTATTTATGCTTTTCTTAATAAAGGTAAAATAAGACATCCACCCGTTCGTAGCAATTGCTACAAAGAAAACCCATACGGGTTCCTCGAAAGAAAACTATTACGTCAAACTCTTGCCTTTGCTTCGTGCTGTCGACAAATTCGACTTCGCCCTGCCATCTGCTAGCCGCCTGGTTAGCTCAGATGGTAGAGCGGCTGCCGCGGAAAGGCGGTGGTCCCGGGTTCGAGTCCCGGACCAGGACGAATTTTTCTTCAACTGTGAGGCTTTTCTTTCGAGGAACCCGTAGGGGTTGCCTTTGTAGCATTTGCTACGAAAGGGGTGGCTGTCTGATTTTCCCTTTATTAATTACTTCTCTCAACCTTGCGGGTTTCCGCAGAACTACTACGTTATACTTTTGTGTACATTTCTGTTGTGGCTATTTAAGCTGATATGTCGAAGGCCGGCAATTAATAACTATAACTTAACAGTGCCGATGTGCCTGCCTAGGTGACCCTCTCTCGAAGAAGTCGCTCCACAAGCGAACTATCGATAAATTTTACCTAATCGTTCTGTTGCGCATATTAAAACGTTCACTTCTTTATCTTCTTTACTACCATCTCTCCGTCCTTTTACTGGTTATACAACGCAACGTAAGGAAGCTAAACAGCGCTTGCATTGCGCTTTGCAAAATAAGGAAGGTTTGGTCTGCCGCGCCGGGGTATGCAAGCGTGAAACCATTCCTGGAACCCGCATGTTTTGTTTTTCCTTTAGGGGTTCCACTCAATGGCTCCTGAGCACGCGTACCTGTATATACAATTTCTCTGTCTCTCTCTCTTCAGCCCCATACTTCCTTCCCCCAGTGCAGGGTAGCGAACCATACGTGCGTCTGGTCAACCTCCCTGCCTTTCCTATCTATCTATCTATCTATCTATCTATCTATCTATCTATCTATCTATCTATCTATCTATCTATCTATCTATCTATCTATCTATCTATCTATCTATCTATCTATCTATCTATATCTACATCTATCTATCTATCTATATCTACATCTATCTATCTATCTATCTATCTATCTATCTATCTATCTATCTATCTATCTATCTATCTATCTATCTATCTATCTATCTATCTATCTATCTATCTATCTATCTATCTATCTATCTATCTATCTATCTATCTATCTATCTATCTATCTATCTATCTATCTATCTATCTTTTGAGTCAACGCCATTTCATAGAAGCTCTTCGTCGGGACTAGCAGTGACACTTTATACATCCCCAAACAGAGAACACCTATGTGAGTACTCACGGGAACTGAGGCACATCGCATGGTGCATACTTGCGGGCCGCCTTTTGGTGTGAGAGAGAAGGAATAAGAGGGTTTTGCAATGTAGCCTATACAGTGCGCATGTTTTCGCCTCTCGTGAGCCGGCGTTTACTCAGTGTGTCGCGTCATCCTACAGACCGTTTTCCAACTGGAGCGGCGTGTCAAGCCTGCAGCGGTCAAACCAACTTGGCCTTTCACTAAAAGGTTTATATGAGGTTAACCTGTATGAATAAACTAAGCTTGTGCATGTGCGATTAGACAGTTTGAATAAACAGCACACGTAAAAGACTTATGTGCGCAATAATTAAGTATACGGTTGCGAGGTTTAAAGTGCGCGAAAAAACCTTTCTGCCCACATGCTGCCTTCTGGTCTTGTAATCTTTACGCGCAGCTAGGTGGGACTTTCATCATAGTCTGTGTAGTAAAACTTCATATTTTTTGTTTGTGCCAGGTTTTAAAGGCGTTCGTGGTACAGCACGGAACGAGGAGTAATTTATGAACACCTCGTAAACGAGAACTCCTGAGACTCGCCAGAATACCGCAATTATCCGGCACAGGAAAAGGTTTGCAGAAGGCTTGCAGGGACACCCGTTGATTCGTGAAGAAGAGCGCCAGCTGATCCAATCGTGTAACGAGCTATTCACGTCATAATGAACTTAAGCCACGCTTCAGTTATCACCTTGTTTCGACGCTTATATTGGAGACGAACGTAAACATGCACGCGATAACGCTTTTTTCGCAGGATGCGCACAGATAAAACGCGCACGGTATGGGCAACCAGCGCTGAAGCTTCGCGTGCCGACAGCAGCGCCGTAACACACAGCCTAGCAAGCGGTAGACACAGTTTCCAGTAGCACACGCAGTGATTTCGTGTCAGCAAATTCACCGATTGTCTTGAGTCGCACTTTTCACGGCTCCTCAAACGGCAGGGAACCGACGTGCTAGGACGTAGCAGCGCATGCGCTCTACGCAGCGCGCATGGCCATGGACAGAACTTGGCTGGCCGCATCGGGCTAGACAAACATTGATACAGGCGCACGTTTCTTATCGCTAAATATGTCGTGCCATCTTCGTAGCCTCCCTATCGGACGGTTTCAGCATATTTTAGTAACGCATGAAAAATGTCGTAGCGCCTCCTGGCCAGCGCTGGTTCCCCATAAGGATCGCAAAACGGACGAAACGGCGGAACAAAATGAGATTAAAACTGATGCTGTTTGACGGTTGGTTGCACTTGTGAAACACGTTAGCAACGCAGAACCGAACAGCCAGGACACAAAAACAACGGAACGTTGAACTGTATGCAAGAGACACATTTACATGACGCTGGGCCACATCAGGCGCCATATATGAAACAAGATATTTAACGCCCATGCGTGCCACTTATACTCTAGGACACCCCGCCCCATCTTTTCTTCCCTTGCGAGATCAACAGAAGTGGGGCTAGTGCAGTTATCCCTTTCTATAATTCGATGCCAAGCGATTCCAAGAACGATCTGTTCCCAGACGACAATTGAGCGGGCGAATCGGAACTATGTTGATTGTCTCTTTATCTCTCCCCCCTCCCCCATCTCTCTTTCTGGCGCATTTCCAAGGAACGGCCCATTGGAAGCCACAGAGATGGTGACATATCCTGCATTACAAATGTATGTGTTATACATACCGCGTGATACGGCGAGCTTCCTATCGCTCCATGCTGCACGCCTACACCGGCGGGGCATTATCTTTACCTTCTCTTTTGCACTCCGTGATAAGTGGAGAGAAAATACCATCGTACGACGCGCACGTTGCAGACAAGCGCAGCCTACATTTCGACGTGGAAACACCGGCGCGTATAGCTTTTCAGGCTACAGTGATTGCACTTATGTACTATCAGCGGTGTGAAAACGAAGGAAGCGATTGGCTCGTGCAGGCGTGTTTGTTTGAGACAAACATGTATGCATCATGCCATCACACCACTGGCTAGGAAGCTTACATTATAGGCGCGCGACTTGGGAGTTGCGCGCATATTTTGGCTTTATTTCACTGGCCCTCGCCCGTCGATTCTCGTGTGACCGCTAATCAGTGCTGTGAGCCGCAGAAACAATGGCCGAGTTGCGCTTTCTTCCCATGGTGTAGCGTAACAGCCCAGTGTATAGACTACATGTTCTCATTAACCTAAAGAAAGAGGTAACCACACTTCAGGGAACCAGATCACATGCATATCTCAAGCGACATGTAAGCGTCTGATAGTGTGTTTGTGGGTGCATAGACTGACTGACTGACTGTGACTGATTGACTGACCGATTGGCTAACTGACTGTGACTGACTGGCTCGCTAGTTTATTGTATAATTGATTGATTGATTGAATAAGTAGCTGATTGATGGGCTTACAGATTATCGGAGTGATGAATTGATTTACTGAATTACCAACTAACCGATTGACTAATTCATCAACCGAACAAACAGACTACTTAGTTGACTAGTCTGTCCGACTCGGTCTCTCGACTGGCTGACTAACCCACTAGTTGATACTGGCAGATTAGCTGGTTGATAAGTTGATTGACTGAATCACAATCTAGCTCACTGACTAATCGATTGACTGAATTGACCGGCCATCTTGCTGATTTACTCACTGACTACCTAAATGATTAACCGATCGATTTACTGACTGAATTGATAGATAACTGAGCGATTGACTGACTGACAGGGGGTGCTTGATATGTCGGGTTTAACTCGAAGTAACCCTTGGGTCGTGAGGGGGGCATCGTAATGCACAACACCTAAGTAATGTTTGTCGCAACTCTCAGACGGTGCGCGCACCTACAAGATACACGACCGTTTTCACAGACCGCCCATTTCGGAATGCGGCCCCCGCGCCCGCACACTAGACGCGAGCACTCAGCGGCTGATAACAAGCGACCACTTGAAGGAGCGGCGATTTCTATAGCAGCACGCTTGACGCGACAGTCATACTCGCCAAAGATTCCAGGGAGGCCAAACGGGAAGGGAAGTGGACCACTATTCCCAACAGATAAGGATCAAAACAGAGGTAAAGAGCGAGCGGTCATGGTGCGAAGCCGGTCGTATGCCGAAACTCGAGGCCGTTGGCATGACCGTATAGTGTGTGTTCGGTCGCTCAAATGGCTGAAGCGCGAACGACGATTTATTTATCACTCCGTCGCCTGGAAGGAATTCCTTTCACACTTTTTCTTTTTCTTTGCTTTAAAAAAAAATAAAAATCACGCAGATCCCGCGCACTGTGCGAATCTGCGTACGAGAAGCATTCGCCGAGGCGAACTGATTGCAGGTGCATCATGCATATATGCCGGGGCGCGCGATGTCTCCACTCAGAACGCGTGGCCTGATGATGTCATCGTTTTCAGTTCCGCGCTCTTCCCTCCCCTCGTGACGCCATCGCTTGGCCCAACCAATCGCCGTGCGCCGTTGTCTGTCCCTTTCTCGGGTCCTGATAGTCTGCGCTGTTTTCCGCACAAGTCACGTGAACCACCTAGGTCATATGCGTACGCTTCTGCTAGCCTTATAGTGCCGCCTTCCTCCTCTTCCAGAACCTTCCTCTTTACACTTCAATAACCACTACCAGCGACCACAACCTCTAAGCCCGTCGGATACCACAAAGAAAGGTTGGCTTTAAAGAAATGTTGCAGCTTCGCCCGAAACGCAAATTATCGATTGCGATATTAAATTAGTGGACAGCTATACGAAGTAAGGATAGTAGCTTTATCGGCTGTATAAACTGGTAAACATTCGCTTACTAATTAAATTAGCAAGCATGGTGCCACGCGCGCACAAGCAAACATGAACACATCTCACTCGATGACCACGCACACTCGTTATCAAAAAGCTGTAGTGAGGAAACGCGGCAGCAGCAGCGAGCGAACTGACCTTTCGTGCTGCGTCTCGCATCAACGCGAACTAAGCGGTGAGAACACAGCGCACACAAAGCTATCAGCACTCGGCGCACCCTGATCCCATCGCAGATCGCTTTCAAGATAAGGCCCTCGGGGCCGCGCCATACGCAGCAGCCGCCGCAGTAAAATGCCCTCCCCTTCCCCCCGGAGCCTTGCGCGCGACGGAAGATGGCGCGCTCCCTACCCGCTTTCCTTCCTTGCACGCGACCCGCCGTGGTTGCTCAGTGGCTATGGTGTTAGGCTGCTGAGCACGAGGCCGCGGGATCGAAACCCGGCCACGGCGGCCGCATTTCGATGGGGGCGAAATGCGAAAACGCCCATGTGCTTAGATTTAGGTGCACGTTAAAGAACCCCAGGTGGTCGAAATTTCCGGAGTCCTCCACTACGGCGTGCCTCATAATCAGAAAGTGGTATTGGCACGTAAAACCCCATAATTAATTTTTTTTTCCTTGCGCGAGCGAGATTGAGTCACCATCGTCGACTCGACCTCGCGCGCTTTCACTCGCACATACAGCATACGGCGCGCTGCGACGATGTTATCGCCCTTGGACTTTATATGGAACATCACGGCGACGGCGACGGCAGAAATACGCCTGTAGTGTGCTTATGATTGCTATTGTAATGGAAAAACGATCTATGAATAATTTCCAGTCACATTCACATACACTATAGTGAGCGTTCAGTCCTGCAGAGTGTGTGTCTAGGTATACAACACATCCTCGCGTTTTTATGCGAAGCATATTACGAGGGCTCAACCCAGCTCCTCAGGCGCGGCGGTGACCATGAAATCACGTGACACCGTGACGTCACGACAGAGGAGAAGTGGCTTTGGCTCAACTCTTGCAAGACGGGCTGGGTGGGAATCGAACCAGGGTCTCCGGAGTGTGGGACGGAGACGCTACCACTGAGCCACGAGTACAACGCTTCAAAGCGGTACAAAAGCGCCTCTAGTGAATGCGGTGTTGCCTTAGAAACGCGCTGTTTCTAAGGCGTGCGTCTCTTGCTCAGGCGCACATTTCGTTGCCGCGCCGAACGCTGCTTTGCTCGACGCTCACCGCGTCCAATGCGGGGCGCGTAGTCGCTGCCCTGTAGCCCATTGTCTTACACCCCTTGGCGGGTCGACGGGAACGCTGTCGCGTTCCACTCTTGAAGGCGAAGAAGTAATGCATGAGTTGTTTCTTCGTCTAGCCGAACCAAATATAGCCAAGCAACAGCAGTTCACCAGGCTAAACAGTGGTTCAACAACTAAAATAAAGGCTAGTATGCTTCGCATCCTGGGCTTAACCTTACCTAAGCCACAGCCATTTTTATTCTCGCATGTTCTTGGTTTAGATTCACCCCTTTTATCTACTTTATGCACAATTCAAGTTGACAAGAACGACCAAGTCCGGATCAACGTACGAATAAAACTAACGGACGAGACATAAAATATTATTTCGAAAATTACGGAACGTAAGACCCCTTCAACCAAGCGCGGACGACCAAACAAACCAACAGCAGCGAAAGGCCTTGGCCGTCGATGGAGACAAACGAGGACTATAAGACCAAGCCTCTCTCTTCCATAAACTCGGAAACGATTCCAGCGACGCTTTATCTAATATACGAACGAACCAGGGAAAAAGCAATTTGGCCGCAGGCCGTTTCAGCCGAGTCGGCGACGAACGATCACGGATAACGTCGCACGAACGAGGCCGCTATACTCAAGGACTCGCGCTCAGGAATGCGTCCGGAGGCATTCAATTGGCTTTCGGCAATACAGCAGCGATTCGGAATTAAACGAACTGCGTGGCACGCCCTGAGCAGGAGGACGTACGCATCAAGTTTAGATCGCTTCAATAACGTCAGTCGCCTTCCGCGGGGACAGCACTCTCTCCCTCTCTCCCTTTCGCACACACACACAAACACAAGGAATGAGAGAGAGAGAGAGAGTTCTCTCTTTCGCACACACACGAACACCAGGAATGAGAGAGAGAGAGAGAGAGAGAGAGAGCAGCAGACAAGCAGCGCGCGAGAAAACGTCGCTCAGACGCGACACCACCACCGGCGGGTCGCGCCAGCTCTCATTTTTCCAAACTCTCGACAGCGGACACGATCGAACTCGTCGGGCTTATCGGGAGAAAACGACTCCGCAGACAAGCTGAGCGATCGAGCGCCCGGTATAACCGCTCCCACAGATATCGTGTATACAACACTGCGTGTCGCAAACAGACAGACGCTAAAGTCAGCGGGGGGGTCGTCCCTATAATGGGAACAAAATTTAAACTTGAAATGAGTCGGGCGGGGCGCGCGGCGTCTCGCGATCACTGCAGAGACAATCTTTTTTTTCTCTCTCTCTCTCGCGCAGAGAGCTCTGCGGGACGGCCTAGATTTTGAAGAGAGAGAGAGAGAGAGAGCGCTGTCGCCGCCGCCGAGATATCGAGACCCACGGGGGCACGCTGACACAAACGCACACACACGCAGACAGACAAACGCGCGCCAAAAACACACCCAGCGAAAACATATCGGCAGATGTATTGCCTGTCCGGGAAGGCGTTGCTGCATATTTGTCTTTTCTTTCTTGCTCTTCTGTTCAGGTTGCCACGAAAACTGCACTCCTGAGCAAAAAAGAAGGCAGCGTCGTTCGTGTAATGCGTTTTTCCAGTTTATATCCCTGAAAGAAATATGCATAGAGAAAAAGATGAAGAACTTAAGTACGCACAGCTGCGCGCGTTTAACGGAAGTCGTAACGGGAGTTGCCGTTAGTGGCGCGTCGGGCGATTGTGGCGGTGCTGGTTGCGGTTGATCAACTGCAATATAGTGGCTTTTGAAACGCCTGTTCTACTAGAATCAAGCTTTCAACAATTAAGAACAACGTTATGAACAACAAGACAAGTATAGAAGGAAGCAAATAACTATAACACTCCCAGCACAGGCTAAAGAAAATAGGAAAAGAAAGGAAGGAAAAAGACGCCGTTGCTAACATGAGATCAAACGGAAGTGTTACGAACACATACAGCTGGTGCACACCGGAAGGATTATTCGGCCGAGTGGGGACGTCTTGAAAGTTTGCATGTGGGACGGTCAAAAAAGCTCCCTATATTGCCCACAAACACCAACGCCTCACTTGAAAAAAGAGAACCAAGTGCCACTACATGCTCGCGAATTCGTCGCACGCATACGAAACGCGGCTTAATTATGATGGACTGCTAAGCGGGAGAAGTCGATACAGCCAAACTGATCGTACTACTTCTCACTTCACAGAGCCGACCGCGCACCCCTGCAATTGATCTTTGCTTTTGAACACGCCTACAACCTACAAACATCGCGTATCGCCAGCATCCACTCGACGCGAACAGACCCAACACCGCGCCATACAACAGCCTTGTCTCAATTAGGACACCAGACGCGGCAACGCGGAAAGTACGCGAGACACTAAAGAGCGCTCTAATCGCCCTCCTCACGTCCGCCGATATTAAACCGGGGATCACTTATCGCGTAGCCTCCCAAAGGTGTCACGTGTAAAACTATATATATATACGCCAAGCGAAAACAGTGAGTGAGGTCGCCAGCTTGTCTACAAGGTATACGCGAACACCCGGAAGTCTTCACACCGTGCGTGGCCGAGTTATATCTCGCGCTGGCAGGAAAACAGATCGTCGTCACGGGCAGGCGCAGAACGTGCACCTCGCGACTAGAATCCTTGCCGGGCTTATAGCTGGTGATCCGTAATTAACGTCTAATTAACGCACGCGCGAGCGCGCCACATGAGGGGTGCTTCTCCTGTGTGTCATATACCCGTGCGTTTCTGCGCATGCGCAGCTCTCGGCCGTTAAGTCGAACGCAGCTGGATTCTGCTCGGTGTCGAGCAGAAGAATGCGGCACAAATATCGTGACGTCATCGTTCGGTGCAGGTATATGCGCGCGTGAAGGTCAAGGATGCATTCTTGGGGATCGTCGTTAACGGCATACACACTAAACCAAAGTGTGAATGGATAGTTTTAGATTAGGGAGACGCAAGCGTTAGGGATCCCTAGCGCTTGGGGCTCCCTATAGCGTTTGAGGCCACGGGACCGCGCAGATCGTCTGCGCATGCGTAGTACTGTGTCTGAAAGCGCTAAGGGGCCCCTCACGCTTGCGCCCCCTAATCTAAAGCTCTCCCTAGCGCTTGGGGCCCCAAAGACTTGCGCCCCCTCTAATCTAACACCCTTAAGTGTTATCAAATTATACGCTTCTGCGATAGCGAAGTGACCGCTGTAACCTTGAGCAGACGTTCATGCAATCCAGACACGAGGTTCATACGCGAAAGGAGGGTATAGGCGACGCCACGATCGAGGTGTCGTATCAGCTCCCCGACTGAGTTTGACAGCACCTATATTCGTGTCCAGTTAAACATCTACGGATAAAGACAGAGAGAGAGAAATGCAAGGCAGGAAGGCTAACCAGCACTGAGCCCAGATGGCTAACCTACACTGGGGGAAGGGAAACGGGGAGGGAAAGATTAAGAGAAGAGGAAGTACACTGTGGATATCGCTGACACAGTAACAGTTTTCTGCTCTACTACATCACTGACGGTCACTCCGGATCACAGACGGAGGCCATGGTCCCAAGATCTTGTTCACGGTGAACGGCTTTCTAACTGATTTAGAGCTGTGCAGACATCATGTCTTTCATTTTCAAAAGATGGACAGTTTCCTCAGTTCGCGGAAGCCTGCAGGTAACAGCCGCAGTTGCATAGATGGGTCGAGAGAATGCAGTCCACGGATAAAGAGTACCTACGCATTGCATTCTGAACTACAACCACATTCTCAACCCGTCAAGTTTATAGGGCAGTTACTCCAGTAACACGGCACAAGCAGACAAAAAAAGAAGGTTTGATATCGGTGACGTGCCAGTGTCATTACAAGCGCCCGAGCTTATACGGCGAGAAATTCAAGAAAGGGAAGCATTGGCCTGATAATTTCATCCACTATTAATCGCCCCTTCTCAGCGGAACGAAATGAAAACAGTTCCGAAAGAAATGTACATATATTTTACCAATCTCGAAAATTCAGTCTTGTTCTCTATAGCGTCCAAATAAAACTGGCCGCTTCTCACAATTTGCGTTCCGCGCCCTTCCAATAATTACCGTGTGCGGCTTCTGACCAGGTTCGAGTCTTACGCAGAAGTGCGCCACGTCTGGAACTTGAACCGGCGACATTTAACAAGCGCATCGGCATAACGGAGGAATCCACGCACGGCACATCCGAGATTCTGAAAGGTGTCGCTGTGTGGCATAAACTTTGCACTCTATGGAGGAACGCACATCATTCGTTTTACAGCGACTATACACAAGAGGAGACACACTCGCTTCGGTTTGGGCCATGCTTCCGCGGCACGTTCGATTCCGTCAGCCGCTGTGCGCTTGTCCCACTTTCGTTCCGGCGCGCAATAACACATCGCGTGCATGCATGCATTTCGCAGCCAACAAACAGTCAAGCGTTTTCGCGCCCGAAGGCGCCCAGCTGTTCTTCTGGCATGACGTCTTGTTTTCGGATGCATCGTCTGGGGGGTGAGGGGTGGGGTGAGGGTGGGGGGGCGGAAGCATCAATCAAGTCGTCGGGTGTGCAGAGAGAGAGAGAGAGAAGGAGATTCTTGATGATGGGAAAGAAAGGTTGGGGTAAAGTGCAGCGCAGTAACTGTCATTCTTCGGCTCCGACTTGAAGGGGGGGAGGGGGGGTAGTGACTCAAAACCGCAGCTCTCAAAGACGCAATCCTTCACCTGCGTGCGCGCTTACCGAGGGCACAGTACATCAGGTTACACTGAGAGTTGAGCACCGCATTACAGATGAAGACAGCTTTTAACCAGATGTACCTGATGGTGTTGTGCTCTATTATAGTATAGGTGTTCGCGAAGGGGAAAAATTGTCATCCACCCGACTGTGTGGCACGAAGCTATTACAGAGGAAACCCGTACGGGTTTCTCAGAAACAATAAAGCTTCGTAGTGAAGGGGAAAAAAATCAGTCCTGGTCCGGAGCTCGAACCCGGGACCAACGCTATACGACCTGAGCTACCCGAGAGACTTGAGGTTAGCGGGGGCGAATTAATCGGCAGCTCAAAGCGCGTGGTAACAATGAATAGGACAAATCAATACTGCCTGTCTCCGCAAAGGTGGACGGAGGTTCGAGCAACGGAAGCGTTCTTTCTGTGAAACCCGTCGGAGGGGCGGGGGGGGGGGGGGTGGAATGACAATTTTTCCTTTTTTTGAGTATTTCTCCACCTTGCGGGCTCTCGCGGAACTGATCTGCCATATTTACAGCATACGCGTTCCTTGATGCCCTTTACGGAAACGGTAACGTGCTGCGATTCTATCAGAGCTAGAGTTCCCTGCGATAATTGCTAGAGTGAAAACTGACACATTCAGAATCGGGAAGTATGACGGTTCAGCCAGCTATTGGTATAATTAATACTGCCAGAGTCGTTTATTACTTTAAAAAATGAAAGAGTAATAAATGATTCTCGTAGTACACATCAGTTAGCACGACGCTTCACTTTACTGGCTCCAAACAACTTTAGCTGCATGTATAACCTGCCGACTACAACTGCAACGTGGCACGAAGGCAGGCCGAATATCTTGTTTTTACTGCGTATATGTCAGGCCTAACGCTTCTTATCAGCCATTTATTTCTCTTGATAAAGCAGAAGTGTGAGTTATGTCGCTTTCATAGCTATAAAGCTTCCTGAAATAGTGAGCCGTACTGTGCGTATATATGTTCGTCTCAATTCCTAAATGACCCAGGGTACTTCAGAAAAGGTCCTTCAAAGTACAATGTCATAATAATACGGTTGTGTACATGCGTATCCTACCATTTTTTTATATGGTTTCTTAAGTCTATATGTACTTATCTTTTCTACCAATTGGCTTTACAGCTAGGCTGGCGCTTGGCTTGCAAGTGAAACGACGACAGTCGTGCAAAAAAAAATAATAATAATAACAATAAAAAAATCCAAGAAAGTAAAGAATGGCCTCCGTTATTCTGGTCGGCCATCAAAAGCGCGAGGGTAATAATAAAACCAGACAAGGAGAGTGCAAGTAGCGGGAGGTTCGCTTTTTTTTTTTTTTTTGCTCGCCATCACCGAGCTTTCAGCAAGCGTTTATACGCTGTGCCACTCAGCGATGCTATAAAGCTCCAAGCTCGACACAAATGCGTGGATACACACGAAGTGGATACACACACACGTACACACGAAGTGTTTCTGTGGGCATTGTCACGCAGCCTGCAAAGGCGTTCCTAGTGTTACGCAGACCCGCCGTGGTTGCTCAGTGGCTATGGTGTTGGGCTGCTGAGCACGAGGTCGCGGGATCGAATCCCGGCCACGGCGGCCGCGTTTCGATGGGGGCGAAATGCGAAAACACCCCGTGTGCTCAGATTTAGGTGCACGTTAAAGAACCCCAGGTGGTCAAAATTTCCGGAGTCCTCCACTACGGCGTGCCTCATAATCAGAAAGTGGTTTTGGCACGTAAAACCCCATAATTTAAATTTTAACTTTAGTCATGATGGCTATGCTGCTGCATACGCGAAGTGTCGCGGTGGAAAGGGGGAAAGTTGCACAGTGGGCAGGCCGCGGTGGAAAGGGGGAAAACGGCACAGTGGGCAGGCCGCGGCGCTTATCTCTCAAGGCGCGCTATAGCTGCCGTATCTCTCGTACGACTTTCATGCGACGACGACGACGACGAGGAGTTTTTCGCAGAAGAGATTGCAGGAGCTCACGACACCGTTCACTGATAAGGGGCCACACAATGCTCAGGGAGGGAAAGACTCGCGCACCTGAATGCCCACTCGAGAAAGCGAACAGTGGAGGTGGGGTAACAGTTTGCGCATAGAACGGCCGGACAAGAAGCTTTGGCATCCGAGCTATGCGATCAACGGTCCAGCCGTCACTTCCTGTTGATCAGATTGCGACGCACGTAAGCGACCGAAGGAAGCACGCCAAAGAGCGTATGGAAAACTTTCAAGTTACGTGACGCTGAGCTTGGCGAACGGACACATTTGGTGGGTGTGGTTCACGGAGCATAGAACGGCTCGGCAACGGTTATAACGGCTGGGATGAGCTTACGATAGTGATTGTGAGATATTGCCGTGTGATTACGGTAGTGCCTGCGGTGTGTTATAATGAGTGCCGAGACCAGGAAACTTGCAGGCATACAGAGTGGAGTCAACGGACTTCACTCTGTATGAGTGAGTGAGTGAGTGAGCGAGTGAGAGAGTCACTCACTCACTCACTCACGGACGCAATACAGGGGGTACGAAGGCTAAAGATCGACGACAGCCCGTCTGGCCGGGAAAAATAGTTGTCGAAAAAACGCGAAGAAACAACTCAGGCAGCGCGCGAGTGCGACTTCAGGAAACGGTCCATGATTTCGGGTGCTCCCGGCGAACATCCAGGCGCTGCAGGCCGCAAGACTGGCCGCAAGACTGACCGCACGGGGATATGTGCTCGCGTATTAAAGCCTGCATTTGAAATATCTGCCCGTCCGGACTACCACGCACACGCGCAGCTGAAGCGACGGTACACTTGCGACGAGGTATACGCTCCTTGCTTTGCGTCACACATTTAAGCGTACTTAAACGCGTCGTGTTTGTTTCCCTTTTTACTGTGAACAAGGCTCCCGCGCGGGGGCCGAAAAGTGATTACCTTTACAACTCTTTCAATCGGTGCTTCGCTTGGCGTCCTTGGGCAACGCGACAGGTATGATTAGGGATCGATGGAAGAGGCCCTGCAGGCGGACACAAAAGAGGAATAATAATGATAAGATTATGATGATGATGATGATGATTGGTGTTGCGCGTATGGCACAAAACTTGGCCCGAGATTGCCGGGACGTGCTCAAGAATATGCGTGTCTCCTTCCTTGACGGATTTATGACCTCGATAACTGACGTCAGGTGGCAGATAACGTCCACGCCTGTCTCCGCCATCGGTGTACAGCGAAATGAACGGTCCCGAGACCAATGCGGGACGTGGGAATGCGAGCGCGAACCACGGCGGACTGAACGAAGCTTGGGCGACAGGGGATCGACGAATGCAGAGCCCTTTGGTTGGTGCCGTGAAACAAACAAACAAACAAACAAACAAACAAACAAAAACTTTGCGCCGAGTTGACGTATAAAGGCGGAGTGAGAAGTACTGTCTCTTAGCCGAGGGGAAGGGGAGAGTTGAGGAGATCGGGCGCGACGCACCCATAGTTGCTCTTGCTCTGATGATATTGATTCCTCTCCAAAAAAAAAAAAAAAAAATCTTTCGGGAATTCTCATTTGGGAGTCCCCGGTTGCCGCCCTGCTAATTCCAAAGTTCTTACTCGTGTTTTATTAAAAAAGAACGATCTTCGAGATCGTACGAAAAGCTACGGACCCAACTTTAAAAAAAAAGAAAAAAAAAAGAAAACGCGCCTGACCTCCAATCGGCAGAACCCACGGAGACGACGTTTCCAAAGCTCTTGCTCGTGTTTTATTCAAAAAACGATCTTCGAAATCGTGCGAAAAGCTACGGACCCAACTAAAAAAAAAAAATGAAAACGCGTCTGACCTCCAATCGGGAGAACCCACGGAGACGACGTCCTCGGCAGCAGCAAGCCTTGTCACTATACGTCTCATTAGCGATGCAACTCGCGTTGGTGAGCGCGTGCGCGCGTCGCAACCGCCGCTCCAGGGCGTTCGCACCGAATGGACGACCGCGAGCGACGATTGTTGCGCAACAACCGCGACGTCGTCCGCGGGCGCGCGCGTGGTGTTGTGTTGGTGCGGCGGTAGTCACTTCGGTGTCGCCGCCGCACACGACCGGATATTTTGCCTTCCCCTCCGTGTTTGCCTGACCAGACATTGCGGAGCATTGTCTGCACCGGCGGGTGGGATTGCGTCATCCACGATTGCGTACTGGTTTGGTTGGTATGTATACATAAGCCTGGTCGACGCGCTGTGCGCGCTTGCAGCGCAACCTGGCGTCACTCGACCGCGCCGCGCGGCATGCGACAGATGCAACGGCGACGAAGTCGTCACCGCTCGGAATGCGGTGTCCGCCCTGTTGGGACGTGCTGTAGTCGTTACGCGGTTGCAACAGTTGGAGGAAACTTTAAAAACACCGACAACAAGGGACTCTGCGAAATACGAGTGTGAGTGAGTGAGTTGTATGTTAGTGAGTTGAGTGACTTGAGTGAGTTGAGTGAGTGAGTTGAGTGAGTTGAGTTGAGTGAGTGAGTTGAGTGAGTGAGGCGAGTGAGTGAGGCGAGTCAGTTGAGTGAGCGAGTGAGTTGAGTGAGCGAGTGAGTTGAGTGAGCGAGTGAGTTGAGTTGAGTGAGTGAGTTGAGTTGAGTGAGTGAGTGAGTTGAGTGAGTGAGTTGAGTGAGTGAGTGAGTGAGTTGAGTGAGTGAGTGAGTGAGCTGAGTTGAGTGAGTGAGTTGAGTGAGTGAGTGAGTTGAGTGAGTGAGTTGAGTGAGTTGAGTGAGTGAGTTGAGTGACTTGAGCGAGTGACTTGAGCGAGTGACTTGAGCAAGTGAGTTGAGTGAGTGAGTTGAGCGAGTGAGTTGAGCGAGTGAGTTGAGCGAGTGAGTTAGTTGAACGAGTGAGTGCCATACCTAATTCCTCACTAAGACCGGAACTCACTAACACGAGTTGAATGTAAAATCTTCCTTTTAAGAGAGTGCCAACATCTCCTTTCAGTTCATAATAATAAAAAAGAAAGTTTCCTTCGTGCGCAAAAGTTCAAGTCCCAACTCCATGACACGGCGTATGCAGTCACTTGGTGTTCTCACGCAAGCGGCGCTTCAAACGACTAAATAAGGCGTTGCGCTCGTCGCGATTGCGCTCACTCATACACGCCCACGTGACTTTGTTAAAGCCGACAACAGCATCTGCACTTCACGCGACTGCTACAGGGTTGCACATGGCGCCGGGGATTGCACATAAATGAAAAATGCCAAAACAAAAAGTGAAAGTGTGAGAGATAGAGAGAAACGTTGCATCCACTCAGTCACGGGCTATGCGGCGAACGTTCCCGGAAGGCCATGTGCCCCCTGCGCAGCAAGAATATGCTCAGTGCAAGCGCGTCTGCGGTGTACGGGGACGACGTTCGAAAACTGTTCGAAAACGAGGAAGAAAGACTGAAAAAAAAGTAATATACACGGTGCAGAATAAGCAGGATAGAACGCTGATGTACACCTGTTGTGTGCGAGGCCACAGACGAGCGTGTGTGTCAGCTGCGTGGAACACATAGTGGATACACGTACTCTCTCTCTCTCTTTCTCTCTCTCTCTCTTTCGTTCATATTGCGATATGTGCGCACACAGCTGTGCAGCGAGAAGAGAGTGACTCGCGCGAGCCGTGGCCCTGACACAACGAACATTTTTTGTACAGCGAATGTGAGAGGGGAAAGAGCCAGCGAGGTCAGAAGTATGCGACGGCGCTGATGTCATTTTTCCGTGTATGCAAATAAGCCTAGAACGACCGAAATCTGAGCAAGATGGTACGGAATTATGGTACGAAATGGAAACTACGATTTGGGCAGCGTAAACGCTCTAGTGGTGTCAATTTTTCTCGAAAAACTGAGATCGAGTATGCCTGGGGTGCGAAGCCACAGTGGTTACTTCGCAAAGACTGCCGATCAAGGCGGTGAACAACGATTAGGTGTAGTGTAAACGTGGTAATATGTTTTCTTTCCGTCCCCAACTCTATATACATCGCAGCATGAACGTCGCATTATTGGCAAGCGAACTGGAGCCCTTCCCTTCGTCTCCTCCCTCGCCGTTTAGCACAACACGTGACCTCTGAGACTGGGCGTATTGGCCGAGAATGTTTTGTTACCGGTAGTTCTTGATATATGCGCACTTGTTCACAAGGAGTTTCATTTTTTTAAACCTCTTTGCTTGTTCAGCTGCCCTGCCGTGGCTGTGCCTACCAGAGCGAGAGCACTAAAACCTACCACGCGCTCAAACGTGACGATGACGTGCTGAGCCGACTCGTTCAGCTTCATTCCTACTGCGCAGTGCTCCCTCCTAGATTCTTTCCTTCCTCCGTCGTCTATCTATCTATCTATCTATCTATCTATCTATCTATCTATCTATCTATCTATCTATCTATCTATCTATCTATCTATCTATCTATCTATCTGTCTCTCTGTGTCTGTCTGTCTGTGTCTGTCTGTCTGTGTCTGTCTGTCTGTGTCTGTCTGCCTGTGTCTGTCTGCCTGTGTCTGTCTGCCTGTGTCTGTGTTTTGTTCGCTCTAGGACAGCGCGGCGAGAAAGTTTCCACTAGGCATCACCCAAACACTTTAGCAGCTAGACCTATAAACGCTACGCATTCCTTTTCCCCCATTCACTCATTCGAAACAATTTCCAATCTGTTTCAGACAGTTCACTTTTTATCCTTCCGTTTTGAAGAAACTACCCGAGCGCAGCCAGGTGGCAAGTTCGCCGCCTGCCTGCGGCGTCGTCTCCGTCTGCGCGGACGGATATGACTCCCGCGTGCTCCATCCGGAAAGACAATGGCAGACGCCGCACCAAGCAGCAGCCGCCCCGCTGCGTCGTCTGCCGCGAGGTGGCGAGCGTTTGACGCCGCTCCCGGACGAAAACGCCGTCGTCGCTGTCGTCTGCACCGCCATATCCTCCCGTCAGTCAAACACTGCTCCGGCACACACACACACACAAACACAATGGCGATTGAGTTACGCCGCCGCCAAAGCCGCCGTCGTTAGCGGCACTTCTGCCGCGGCACAGACGCCGCGACCCGTGAGCGTCGCGGCGATGACGTATAGGCCATAACAGACGAGACACTACCCGGCTACCCGTCGCGCTCTTTAGAACCGTGCAGCACGCGCATTCGAAGCCAGAGTTCGGGGTGTCCCAGAACGCGGAGGTGCAGTAGGCGTCTTGCCCCGGCCAGAGGGCGCTAGCGACACTTATTACATTTATCACCCCCCACACTCTTACACTCTAAAAAAAGTTTGCACCCTTTAGGGTGTATATCTGCCACACAACGATAATCGTCATGTGCCTTGATGCGTTTCCTTTCTTTAACGCTGCGAGCCCGGTACTTTTCAGTAACGAACGGCATGCGCGTTATCAGCATGACATAGCATTCCCGACAGGAAAGTAGCGTGCGCGGCGTTATCAAGAAAGGAAACGCATCAAGGCAGGTGGCGATTTTCGTTGTCTGGCAGATATACACCCCAACGGGTGCAAACATTCTTAGAGTATACAGTAAAAGCTCGTTAATTCGAACCGCAAGGGGAAGCCGCTTCAGTTCGAATTAACGAAAGTTCGAACTAACGAAAGTGAAGGAGAGCAACAGTACACTGCGATTTGGAAGCAGTAGGGCATGTCAGAAATTTGGCGAGTCAAAAAGTGATGGCGTGTGCCTGCGGCACACGCCATCTTCGAGTCGAAGCTCTGGGTCCGACGTGCCACACCACCGATGTCCAATGAAACGAACGTTAGCCGAGGCTTAACACCATCACAATGAATCGCGACAGCCGATGCCTCCTAAGCTAAAAACAGAGGTGCACAACCGATGAAGACTGCCGAGACAAAGACGCTGAACATATCAAGGTGGCGAAGGCCCTGATTCGTTGGTTCTTGATTGCAAGCACAGCTGCGACGCACTTGATTCGCTGTGTTTTGGCGCTTGCCGTGCCATCTCCGCACAGCATTAGTAGCTGTACAAGATTTGCGAAGCCTCCGAGATTCGCAGCGGGTAAGAAGTCTCGGAGGTGACGTAGAACGGAGAGGCGGCAGCCGCCGCTGCCTTCTGGCTGACCCCGCGTCGGTTAGCTTTTTTTCCGATTTTGCCTTCTCTCGCCGTTCTCTCCGTTTCGGAGGCAATACTGCCTTGTGTGTAGGCAGTAGGCGCGTTTCTCTGGCCGTGTGCCAGGCGAGCGTAGTTCGAATTATCCGTGAGGGAACCTTCTCGTGTTCGAATTAACGGACTTCTTTATACATAGACTTCTGTGGAGCTTGGCCGGACCAAATCGTACAGTTCGAATTATCCATAAATTCGAATTATTGAAGTTCGAATTAACGAGCTTTCACTGTATAGGCAAATGTACACCCTTTGGGGTGTATATCGCCACATAACAACAATCGTCATCTGCCTAGCTTGCGTTTCCTTCCTTGAAAACGCTGCGCTCTCTACATTCCTGTCGAGAATGCTCTGTCATGCTGATAACGCGAATGCCGTTCGTGACTTGACTTGGAAGTACCGGGCTCGCAGCGCTAAAGAAAAAAAACGCATCAAGGCAGATGACGATTATTGTTGTGTGGCAGATATACACCTCAAAGGCTGTATATCTGCCACACACGAGAACGCGAGACTGCATAGAAGAAGCTTCCCAAAGTTACACCTCATGAAGGAGTCCGATATATGCGATTCCATAGCTGCACACCCCACTTATTAAGTCTTGTGTGCAAGTTTTGATGTGGGATACTCCGATGCGGTGATGACTGCACCGAATAACTAGGCCGTGCGTCCGCTGCAAATGCCCGCGATGATACTGCCTACATTCTTGTGACTTGTGTTACATAGCGTGTGCAGTGTTTGTTCTATTATTTTGCTACATTTTCATCCTGTTTTCTCCCTCTCTCTTTTCTTTCCGGAGTTGTGTTTGGGTGTTTGAGATAACCGCTTTCCAATTGATCTTTTCTTGATAATAAATAACCTAACGTTGAGTTAACTCACGTAAACATACATGGTTGGCGTTTAGCGTTTAATTCGTCTAATTTCGAGTATTCGCCTAACCAGTCTGACTCCAGTCGAGCGTTCACCGTCAAGGACAACTTTAAGCACGCGCAACAGGCTGCGGTGGCCCGTGGCTGACAAGAGCATAACTATAAGCACAGTTTATAACGTAGGCCATCTAGAACATTGTAATACGAAAAGTAAAAACCGCGGTCCTGACCGCTCCCTGATGCACGTGCGTATACAGTTTGCTGCCCAGCTAGAGGAAACACGTAAGTCTTGTTTATTTTCCTTGGTCAAAAGGAAAGAACGGCGCATAAAAGTTGCTAAATACAGCAACTTGACGGTGCGTAAGAGACCTGCGATATCTGCTCGTCCGTGTACAGTGTACAGTCACCAGTCACTCCGCTTTGCACACGACTTGTGGTTTGTGGCGCTGGCACATTTCTGCGCACTTTCATTGCAGTGCATTGACACAGCTTCAGTCGGCCCTTGCAGCTGGAGCGCAGCACATTAGAGTGTTCCCTTTAATTTTGTAAGGAACTGTAAACGTACACTTTCTGTCCGGATTCGATGGCGATCGTTGTTATGCGTCTCGTCACTATCAACGTAAGCAGCCATTATCTGTCCAACACATTCTTTCCTGACCGCGGCTAATGTTACGTATTATCCGAAAGATCGAATAAAACGAAAGTGGATATCTATGCAATGCTTGCATGGATAGAGACGCGCTGTCTGTGCACTGAGAAACTGGATACGTTAGGCCTGGCTGAAAAAGCGGTGGCATGCACAAGATTGTAGGTTAAAAGACGAGATAATGCATGTCACGCACGTGCACCTCTGCAACCGGCACCAATACGGTATAAGACGTTATATCGATGAGTAGTAGTAGTACTAGTACTACTACTACTAGTAGTAGTAGTAACTGCATTTCGAGTTTGCATGTTTTCGACGTTCGCATATACTACGCCCGCACGGCAATTCAATTTGGCAGTACAACGCTTAAGTTGACGGGACGCCGCCGGTGCCCGCAAAAAGACTTGACGTTGTCATAGCCTACGCATGTAATGGAAGCTTGCGCTGCGCTCTAGTCGACATTTGTATCGAACCTTTCACAATAACACATGCCATACGGACAACAGATATAGAACGACTTTCCAGCAAACATTGTTTGTAGAGCGCCAACTGATTTCATATACGAACAAAACAAGAATTCCATGAGAAGCCAAAGTAATCTATATGACAACCTGACAAGTCTTTACGGACCAGCACTATTCTCCCACAGGCGGTGCATACACATTGCATGAACAAAAGAACTGGTAGATAAGAATGCAGAAGCAGTCTATATATATATATGGGGAGCTCACTTAAAACTTTCATAGTTGCGTTGCCGAAGGTCGACGCAGTGTATTGGCCTCGAGCTCCACCACTGGAAAAGCTGGCGCCACCGTCGGCGTGACGTGCTAGGAGGGATCACGTGGGCATAGCGGCCGCGTCGGCTGCTTCGGGCGCGCCGAAGCGAGCTGAAAACGAGTTTAAATTCCCTCGTACGCTGCGGTCCTCATTTAGTGGCGAAATTTTCCCGCTTCTAGTGTCTCCTTCACGACGCTTCAAAGCACTACAATAGGTAGTGGCTGCCTTTGAAGGCGCGCAACATGGTAGGCTACTGCTCGGTGCCGCAGGGCCGGACGCACGTAACGGAGGCCGGCGTCAGCCTTATTCACACGTAGCCGCAGGACAAGAAGCTGCGTGAAGCTTAACTCGCGAAACATAAAATCGGCAAACAGTCGTCGGCTACAACTCGGGTATGCAGCAAGCACAGACGCGAGGAAGATTTCTGCTACGGCGCCCGGTCTGCGATGTTCTGAAAACGCGCACTGAGACGCTCGCCCCGAGTCCGCTGCCCGACTAATGTCATGACGGTTTGGTCTATAAACTTGTCGATGCTATAGATACTGGCAAGTTCAGTGGAGTGGAAAGGCAGCGGTTAGAAGTACATTTAAAAAAAGCATGGCATATGGTCATGTTTGTGTTATGAATTAATGCACTGGATTACAAAAAAGGAGCAGCGGGAAATTGCACGCTGAGAACACCGATAAACATACAGTGCTACGCAACTCGAGGAATAATATTGAAAGGTCAAAGAATTTAGAATAAAGAAAGATTGAATCGTCGCGACGGCACATTACAGTCCCCGCAGGCGTCGAAGTCTCTACAATGAAATTATTTTTTGAACAGCTCTGATAGTGCCCACGCCACAATGGTTGCTTGTATACTGTCAACTGCTCATATTCTACGGCCTGAAGCTCATGGCACGGTGCGGAAACGCGCGCGCGGAGAAAGCGAAACAGTGCGCGGACAAGCATGCAGACGCGCAGTCGGTCGCTGCGAATCTGCGCGATCGCTGCATTGAGGCTTCGTTCTATTACGCTCCATTTAGTTATACAAACACTATGAGAACGTATTTCACATAGTTTGCTCTCGGCGTTTACCTACCTTTTACGCAAGAAGCCGGTTCGGGAGACTCCATCGCGGCAACCGCGCGCAGTGGCGTTCACTGTACGTATTCGGTAAAGAGATAGCGTCTGTAAACGATTGTGTGCTTTCACTTTGCCCAAGATTATTATTTAGACACTAAGAAACTTCTCTCGTTTCGAAAGTACTTACAAAAATGTCCGGGAGAGCTCGCGCGTGGTGTTTTCAGTGACCGCTGACAGCAAAACCTATGAGGAACGTGTCACGTGATCCCTCATACTACGCCAGCGAGGCGCTTCCGATAGATGGCGACTCCGTAACTCCTCGCCGCCAATAGTCACTCGCAGCTTCTGCAACGGTGCACGGTTTTAGCGAGACGAACGCGCGCCCCCTCTCACGTGACCGCTGTCACGTGCACGGCCCTCGGCAGCCACCGAAGAGCCCGTTGCACATACTGGCGCAGTCAACCGGTGAACGCGCAACCGAATCCACCGCCGTGTGTGTGCCGTGGCGCCGGTGGCACGATCGTTTCTCACGCATGGTCGGCGCGTCGCCACCTTGACGTGACGAAAAAGAGATCGGAGCGATTTCTCTGCTGTCGCCTTGTTCAGCGGGAAAGGCCGTTTCAGGGCCCGACCGTCCGGAGACGTTGAGAAGACACCAAACAGAACAATAATTTGAGCAGTACTATCAGTAGATCAGCTTCCCTAGCGTAGCAAGGGGCGGCAGAGAGTTAGGTGGACGGATGAGATTAAGAAGTTTGCAGGGACAACATGGCCACAATTATCACGTGACCGGGGTAGTTGCAGAAGTATGGGAGAGGCCTTTGCCCCTCAGTGGACGTAGCCAGACTGATGATGCTGAGTAGATTAGCATCGTGCAATGACAAAAAGAAAAAGCCACTCTTACTGGGATACGATATGCTCAATAAGCCAGTAAAGACGCCAGAACGAAAGCCCAGTGGCGCCGCCGCCTTGAAGTTCCCGCACTACAGCTTGCCGTGACAAGGATTTTTTGAAGGCGTCTGCTCGGTCGTAGCCAATTCTTTTATTGTCGTTAAAGATAGACTACACTCTATTCCAAGAGAGACAAATACTAAAATGAGTAATTGCCGAAAACCGTTACTAAACCACAACGGCTCAAATACGAAAAAAAAATTAACTATACGAAAAAAATAATGGAATGTTTTGGTATTACCAAAGGAAAAGTAAATTAACGTAACGTACTAAGAATACAGCAAGTTTTTGTTTAGGCACACGATGTTTTTTTTTTCTTTTCTACGCTTCACTTTCATCAGTGTGTTCCTCACATTCCTCATCTTCACAAGCCTCTTTCCGCATTCATCATTACCTTCTTCACATTCATCATCCCATTATTCACTTATACTTCATATTCGTCACATTCATCATCCTCTTCTGTGTATCCGTATAATCAACTTCATTCAATACAATCTCCTCCTCCTCCTCCTCCTCCTCCTCCTCCTCCTCCTCCTCATCATCATCATCATCATCATCATCATGTACACATCGAGAGGCCTAGAAGTCTCACTAACTGGCCAACGCAATAAAACGAAATCCGAATCACACAGAGCGTAATGCACAATCCGGCACCCGGTTCGGCAGATACGCTGGACGCGTGGTGACAGCATAATAGTTGGCGACAGAGGCCAGGCAATGATCACTCAGTCGGTGCGTGTCCCTCGGAAGGAGGAAGAGTGGCATCGACGTCCTGCGAGGCCTTCCCAAGGCCCTGGCATCCGAGACGCGGCCACGGGGCGGGTCAAAGACTCCCCGAAGACGACGAGACACTTCGGAGCGAAGGGCGGCTGCACTTCGTCGGCGTATTTCCCCGCTCACACAGCGCGGCCTGGGGAGCCTAACTTCCTCGAGAACCCAGTGCGTGATGCGTACGCTTGTATACGCCGGCCGAAGCTAACGTGAGCGTCGCGAACTCAAGCGGCGTCGTCGATGTCGAACGTTGTGCGCGCCATCTGCACACGGCACCGCTAAACTCCGTTGTAGTAGCTCCGCGTGTAACAGACGTCCGCAAATTAAACTTCATTCGGCTCTCACTTTCTCTCTGTGTGTGTATGATTTTTAAAAATTTAGATTCTGGGATTTTACGTGTAATAATCACGCATGATATGAGGCCCAACGTACTAAGGGTATCTGGATTAATTTTGACCAGTTCGATAAAGGCCAACTGCAACGAAACTTCACTTTCGCTGACTTTGTTATATATGTATATATATTCAGTGGCATATATATAAGCCACTGAAGCAAAGTTAGCAACGCCACTGGACTGGCAAGTGCATAATTTTCTTGCTAGCAGCCTTCAAACATTACCTAAGCAGACGACGCGTGCACCTGGTGGTTGTCGCTATTACGCAACCCACAACACGTCGCCTCCGAGATTTTTTCAGCGCGGCGTGGGCAGCCGCGGACGCCCCCTTATCTCGGAGGTCACGTCGCGAGGATCAGCGCGTTCTAGGTGATGCGTCACTTCCGGCGAGTGGGAATGGCATTTTGTTTCAGTTTCGGCATCAAGAACGGCAACTTTTGTCAGCGTTTTGAGACGGGTCCACTGGTTTTTGAAACGTAAAATTTTGCACAAAGACTCATCTATTTCTACGCTATTTTAAACTATAGGCTTTCTTACGTGGTGCAAGATTTCGTTGCATGTTGGCCTTTTAACGTCCACCTAATGCACGGTATAAACTAGCGTTATTTTTTTTTTCATTCTGCCCCCACCGCAATGCGGCCTCCGCGGCCCTTATCGTACTCTCGACCTCGAACTCATCAATGGGCACCGAGCTATACCACTGGAGGTCTTTGTTTGCTTGCGTGTGCGTTTGCACATGTGTACGCGTGCGTGCGCATTTTCATTTGCGATGTCATTAGCGATTGCTGATCTACGTCTCTGTTCACACTGGAGCAAGCGTCAGTAGAAATGGAAGTTTTACTACCCGCACGGAAACAAAGAAGAGGGAAAATAACCACACTGAACACATTAGCAAAAGCAGAAAGCTGTGCAGTAAGCGGATAAACTCGACTCAAATAACTTAACAGCTCCGTACGCATATAGTGAGCAGTCATCTCCGTCGCAGCCGGTTTTGAGATTAGAGAGATTTTGCTGCAATTCGTAATGCCATAATTTGGCACTGTAATTGGATCTACGCGGTGTTGTGCTCTGAGCAGACGAACGCGCACTGAGCAGACGAACGTGCACCGAGCAGACGAACGTGCACCGAGCAGACGAACGTGCACCGAGCAGACGAACGTGCACCGAGCAGACGAACGTTCACCGAGCAGACGAACGTGGAACCAGGGTTCTTCGACAGTTTTGGCGGAACCGTGTTCACAACGCACTAACGCGCGTCTTGGCGTGATCGCACTCCTAGATTGGCTGATGGTATAGCAGCAGCGTATACACCAGTACCACGGGATTGAGAAACAGCGCAGTACCCGCGCTATTGCGTGACTCGATCGCCGCCTTCTTTTTTTTTTTTTCCGGTAACTTCCAGCAAACCAGACTCACGAAAGTCGTCCATATACGCGCTCCCACCGGCTTCACGTGAGCATGCACGCTGCGAGTGCGGTGCCAACGACCCGTTTTAGGGTTAATTGTTTTCCTGCTCATTGGCGACCCGTGAACTGTACTGCGCTTCTATGCGCCTGGGGGCACCTTTTCTTCTCGGGGTAATTCAGTGACAAATGGGATGATTGCATCTTATCACGCGACGCCACCGCGGTAGCGTATTGTCTGCCTTATTTTCGTTTTTAAAGCGAAGCTTTCCAGGTGAGCACTCCCGGACATTGCCGCTGCCGCCTGCGGCAGCTGCCTTGCCCAATAATTCACATTCAGGACATCACGCATACAACGAATCAGACTATAGTATATATAGCCACCTGTACTATATATACCCTTACGGGTGCCGGTGTCCAGTTCAGGTTTATACGAGATTACGCAGTGAAACAACAAGCTGTGCCTAAATACATTGGCTGCAGGGGCGTTAAGGGGGGAGGGAGGCCCGTAGGATAAGATGGATTTGCGTATGGATGGATGCTCATAGAATCCATCCATCCACCCATCCATCAATTAATTAAGTAATTAATAATTAGTTAATAATGGATGTGAGTAAGTGACATTATTAGCACCTCTTCAGGCTATTATTGGAGTGTAAAAACAAAAGTAAAATTGAAAGACAGCAATATGAACTGAAGAATTGAAAGTTGCACACCATAATGCAATATACACACTAACAGCTTAATAAATAATGCGTTAATAACGCAGAACAAATACTAATATCGAATACTGAGAATAATACATACCACACACACAACAATGTTCTCATCATTCACAAGATCCTCACCAACCAAGCTTAATAATGCTCCGGTAATCATGCATATCGGTCTCATTGTCATTGTATACTAAAACGCACAAAGCACACACACAAAAAAAAACAAAAAAAACGAAGAAATGTCGACAACGTATACGTGTGACGTCAGACAATCCACCGTATTTATGGGGCCGTTATTCTCGCTGGAAAGGCTTACAAAATTTCCCAAGTTTCAATTATCTAACAACCCAGTAAGAAAAAAGAAAGGAGAAAGAAGCACTGTCTTTGGTGACGTCACCCTGACCCCTGCAAATTCCAGCACGGAGTTAAAAAAAAAAGCGAAAGTCTGGGTTCATTGCCTCCAGTAATAATGAACATTTTTTTCCCGTCAAAGAAATGAGCATAGAGCTGTGAAAGAATGCTTTAGCACTCTCAACTGAGTTAGTCACTCTTGAGTTTCTCTTCAATAAACAAATACCTATCGCGGCACACCTATAGCCCAATGCCAGCCGCCGGATGTACTCGTTTTCGAAGGAAACAGACGACACGGTCACGGGCTTGTCAGGAAAAGCGTGGGCGATACCCGCCACCCCTGTTTTGAGTGTGTGTGCCAATGCCATAGTTCAGAAGACAGAGCGTTCGGGGCATCGTGCCCATGCTGCTGCGTGGGCAGTGACCCGGTTTCATCGACGTCGCCCGAATGCGCGTGAACGTTTTGGGGGAAGGATCAAGCGCCAACGGGTTTTGGGTGAGAACGAGTGCGAACGATGCACTTCGTAGAGAGACAGATAGAAACCTTCGCACGCAGCCAAGATGAGCGCGTGGACAGGAGCAGACGTCCCCGTTCGTTGGCGGCTGCAAACGAAAGCCGCCCCCTGGATTTGATCTACGTTGGCTCTGTGCTTTGACTTAGTGCGACCCCCTCTTCAAGCCGTACCACGCGCTTCCTGTGTTTAGTTGCGGGGGAGCGGCTTCGTACGTGTTGAGGTCGGCGAAAATTGCGGCGCGGTAACTTTGTTCGTGTTTTAGAACAACAGTTCGCGACGCGTCTTGAGGCTGAGCGTATCCGACCAAAGGACATCACGCCGGTTGGCGATGCGACTCGTTCCGTCGTGGGTTTCGCCGTAAAATTTCGAATGCAACTTAACGCTCACTGTACTCGTCGTAAGCTGAGTGGGAAATACCGACTCCACAATATGCCAGGAAATCCGACCGAGAACGGTCGGCCAACTAAGGCTGTGCATCGAACTCGTATTCTTAGCCGTTATCATCATCATCTATTCCACTTCTATGCAACAGATACATAACTATAAGTAAAGTGTGCAAAAAGGTACTCTTCCTACCGCTAACCGCGATGTACAATGCCATATATAGGAGGCGATGACGATACGCATGGATGTAGCGAGACAGAAAACCTCACAAAAGTCCACTCGCATCTGCATCAGTCGATGGCAAATGACGGTAGTTCGCGCCCGTTCGAAGGCGATCAGTACAAACCATGGCGTCACGACGTAATCAGGAATAGCGGCCCAAACTGGTGGTAAAGAATTAGGAGCACTCTACTGTCTGTGCTACAGGAGTGCTGCGCACGACACGCTATATAGCGAGGCGGCTCCGCAAAGACTCATGGGCCGTGTGTATATATATATATATATATATATATATATATATATATATATATATATATATATATATATATATATATATATATATATATATATATATATATATATATATATATATATATAAACGCTTCCTGTCTGCCGGTCGGCGATTCGGACGGCCGACCGATCGACCCTCGTCAATCACTCGCAAACGAGCGACTGGCGGCGATCCATCGAGCGAGTATTGTAGATCCTCACGCACGGTCAGCCCTCGACACCCACTCGCCGTCCCGGCTCCCCTGGCTGCGTACACATGCACTCGCACACGCCATCTCTACGGTACTGTGTCCCTTCAGTGGCAAGGTGGGCAAACACAGGCCCTAACGGAAGCAAAAGCCACTGTCGTGTGTGCGACTTCTGCAACCGTGCACTCACACCGGACTGCAGATAGAGGCGCTGCTGAGGCAAAAGGGCGCGCAGTCGTCTGTGCGACGTCTGTTCGGCTGCGGGAGGAATGTGGAGAGTTTTGTACGTCTGTTAACGGTGCAGCAGAAGGCGAGTACTATAACCAACGTACGAACACCGACGCGTGCGGTAGCGTGCGGTGGCGAGGAAGTGGTTGAGAACAAAGAATGGGCCGAGATAGTTGCACGCAGCAAAATGAATGCGAAAAGAAAGTAAAACACGCCCGGGGTGCGATGTTCTTCCCGCGACAGTGCCAACAGCAGCAAAAGCAGCCGCAGCAGACGACACTGTACAGTGTTCTGGGCAGACGGGCACGCGCGCACACACACACACGCACGCACGCGTACACGCAACGTCGGCGTGTACAACTATGTACCATACGACCGCTGCACCTGCTCACACACCGGTGTGGGTCGCGGGCGCTTCGCTTTCGTCGCCCCTAGAGAAAAAAAGGGGAACGCGCCAATGGAATTTGGACGCTTTTTCCTCAGCGCGGCGGCAGCGGCGGCGAAGCTGTGTGTCGACAAACGTGTCGCGCACCTAGCAGACGACCTGGATATTTCTCTTCTTTTTCTCACCCTCTAGTACCCCTCTCTCTATGTGGGGGAGGGAAAAAAGTATGTTGCTTTTGTTTATTCTTTCCTTTTGCTGCTCGGTTGCGGCAGACAAGTGAGCGATAGGCTTTGCGCCCGCTTTTGTGCCGTAGACGGTTGCAGCAACGTAGGCTGGCGCGCTGTAACCAGGCTTGCGGGCGACCAAGCGTAGAGTACAGGGCGGCCCCAGTTTCATCACGCCAGCAGCTGGTTGCGCGATCACCCGGCGGTGACTTCCCGGTGATCGTTTATTTCTTTGTCATTGTGTGTATTGTAATTGCTGGTAATAAATATGTCGCCGGCTTCCTCTCCCCGAATTGTTGTATACGAATAAACGGGTGAAGCGGAATCATTTTCGGTTATATTAGACGGCTTGATAACATACGAGTTATCTGAGAAAAAAAAATGAAGTAAAAGTGACACACAACAAAGAAAAGTATGGCAATTTCCCGCGCATTCTGAGACAGGAAATTACTTAAAGTTTGGAGCACATACGCAGAGTTTCCTTCAAAAAGAAGATTAGAAGCGCGCGCTCAATAACACGCACACACACAAGCCAAATACAGGCACAAAGTCCGCACAATTAAGTAATGACGCGTAATGAACAACAATCTGCGACCTACAAAAACGACGAAATACCAGAACATAACGTACTCAAGAAAAGCAAGAAAGAAAACGAGCAATTACGAAAAGACTAACTCGCCCATCTAACTGCACTTATAGCTCGCTGTAAATCAACAATTCTACACTTTGTCACTATTGCGTTGCACTGCCTTAGCAGCACGATTTTTATCAGTTTACTGCGACCCCACCATTGCTTCTGTTTCCTCAACCTTCTTTTCCTTTTTCTTTTTTTCCAGACCACGACAGCGCAATCATCTACGACCTGTACGCAACAGTCAGTGCCCGCCTGCGCGTCGGAGTCACTTTCAGCGACTACGTTGCTTTTTTTCATGACAACAATCTTGAAGACCAAAAATGAGAGAGCACAGTCGAAAATACCTGCACCTGAATAATCCGCAGTCATGGCCGCGTGTAAAGAGGAAAGACATGGCAACCGAAGAACGAGGATAGAGGTATACGTACACGGGGAAAAGCCAGGGCGTTCGTATAGAACGTATCCTTTGCCTCTTTCCTCATTACGCCACAAATGTTTGTGCTTGCCGTCACAAATTAAACCGCCACGTAGTTACGGAGCGGATGTTCTTGCCCACGCATTCCCCGTTAATCGAGGCAGAGCGTATGTATACGGACGCTCCGCCGTCATCTGAGGTAAACGTTGCACGACAGCGTGGTACGTGTACGTAATAAATATAGCGTGGTTGAGTCGCAGCTATTTATATATAGGGATGCACCTAACTATAGTCGGATACAACTTTAGAAAAAAGGGGGCGTTTACTACTCCGAGGCGGATGCACACGAGCATCCACCAATGGGCGCGCACTCTGGACCGACGTCATGCGCCGGACGGCCGGTGACTTCGCCGCTTCGGTCATCTGGGCGGGGCCTCCCCTTTTTTCTAAAGTTGTGTCCGACTATAGTTTTTGCTCTTCGTCGTATTTCATTCCGTTGAACTGAATTACAAGCACGGACTCTGCGCACTTTCACCGCTGAGTCAGGTTCCGCCTCCATGCGCCATGATCGCAATCTGATGTGTACAGATTACGCGCATCAGCATACACTATCAGTGTTGGAGTTGGAGTTTATTTCACCACAGTGATTCAATGTTTACATATTCATACATGAGGCAAAGATACAATGTGTGGTGTGGAATGCGGGAAAAAAAGCTGCGACATAAACGCAGCTTGACTGGCCTGAGAAACAGTTGGACTGAGAAACCGTCTGTACTGAGATATAGCTCCAGTTCTTCCTTGCTTACACTATACTAACAAGATCTGAACACGAGCTGGCGTAATCGAAAAAACAAGAAAGAAAAATAAGCATGTAGCACACACGCGACGGGGTGGGGTGGGGGTATTGGGGAGGGTGCTATAAAGCGTGCTATAACGGCAAAACGCGAAGCGGTTTTCAGCATGGTTGGCAAATCTGCAAAGTGTTTCTAGATGGGCCAACGTGTTTACGTGAGGCGAGAAGGCGTTTATGTGACAAGCAGCAAAAGGACTGCGACGGTATAACGACAGTTTTTTTTTTTTTTTCTCCGCGGTGAAGAAAAGTTACTGCCTGAGTCTTTCCCCAAGGTGGTAGTACAATCTACGTAGTGTCAGCTGCTACGGGGAAACGACCGGGGAATTTCAGGCCGAGGTAAGAATGGGAGAAACCGTTTTGTTATTGTGTGTAAGCGTTAAGTGTGCCTGGTTGTATTCCGCGGAAACGCCAAGTAATTTCGGTATTGTAATATTGTGTAAAGTAATACAGCAGAAAAAATAATAAAGCGACGGTGGCTTCATGGTTAGCGCACTGGCTGCTGTGCCGGGGGCCGTGGTTCAATCACACCAGTGGACAATTTCTTTTTTTGTTTTTAGAAGATCGAAAACAATGCGAGACATTACCCTGTACCTACCTACCTACTGCAAATTATAGCTGGTATGAGCCAAAGAATGCTTCACACCAGAAAGAAAAAAAAAATTGTTTACGTCCTAATTTTAAAGCAAAAAATTAAGCTCTCAGATCTCTTAGTCGCTGCTTCGACTAAGCTCGCAAGAGGAAATTGAGACATCCATCCCTAGAAAATTGAGAGAGATAAACAGATGGACGTACGCACAGACATACATCTAGATAGCTATCTATTTACATGGAAACCGCGAAACTACATTCACTTATACAAAAAGGTCAACACACACACACACACACACACACACGTCCGGCGTTAATCACCCAGTCGACCGCGAGCGCGCTCCAAGCAAATAAAGAAAACGAAGAAGGGGCCATCTGGCGCCAGAGCCCGTCGACTGCACATCTGGCTCGCTTCCAGATCTTCCACTTTGATTTGGTTATTTCGTGGACGAGGCTCGTCCATCGCAGGCGATTTAGAGGTCGTTGACGCTAATTCGTGTCTGTCACCACGTACTTTTTTGTTTCTTCCCCGAGACCAAGCTGGTGCTGGAACAACGAAGAGCACGACCTCCGAATGCAGGCATGGACGCTAACGCCTTATTCTCCTTGGCGCATTTCGAAGAAGCCCACCACTCCGAGCCTACATGCAGTACTCGCGGAAATCCCTTTTACGGGCACGTAATCCATTCTGTGACCGACTGAGGAGCCCGTAAGCCCGTGCAATGCGCAGCCGCCAGAGAAGCCCGCATGGAGTCGACACAGACACGCGAGGAAGAAAGAAAGATAGCTAAGCAAGACAAAAAGAGTGGGCAAGTTGGTATATACTGATCGATCGATTGACCGACCGACCGACTGACTGGTTTAGTGCGCCCCGCTGCCTTCGTGTTCAACCTTATCTTCGAGCCTCGTTTACTTGCCGTTTACACTGTGGGCTTACGCCATGCGATATCTATCTATCTATCTATCTATCTATCTATCTATCTATCTATCTATCTATCTATCTATCTATCTATCTATCTATCTATCTATCTATCTATCTATCTATCTATCTATGTACAGACAGACAGACAGACAGACAGACAGACAGACAGACAGACAGACAGACAGACAGACAGACAGACAGATAGATAGATAGATAGATAGATAGATAGATAGATAGATAGATAGATAGATAGATAGATAGATAGATAGATAGATAGATAGATAGATAGATAGATAGATAGAGAACGCAATGTGATGCAGGGGTTCACTTCACGCGACGAGCGGCGCGCTCCGTTTGCACGTCAACCACCGCTGCGCGCTCAGGTCAACGAGGAGGGGGACAGGGGCGCCGGACATTGCGGTTTCGTGTCGTGACTCGCGACAGCGAGCAGCAAAGGTGCGCGACGGTGAACGAGGAGGAGGAGGAGGAGGAAAGACGCACGCCACCACCGACGAGGAGGCGCCTTGGCGAGACCGTTAGACGCACTGAACCACGCCGTGTCGCGGGACGCCGAGACAAACCGGTGCGCAATCCGGTCACGATGTGTGTGTGGGTACTTATATATGCGTGGTACATAGTAGTATATGCGTGCCGACCGTTTAACAGAGACCGCTTGTACGGTTCCGAGCTTCGAAAAAAAAAAAGTACGGTTGCATGAACCAGCGCAGAGACTCTACGCACACGCCCTGAACATTGGCGCCATGACAAGTTGAAAAAAAATTACAGTTTATTACACGAAGATATGTTCTCGACTATACGTGTGAGCGACATATTCGACACACGATAATGCGATTAGCAGGCGGCGCGCGCGTTCCGTCCGCTCTATACATATACCTGCTGTGGTTATTCAGCAGATATGGCGTTCTGCTGCTGGTCACGAGGTCGCGGGTGGACTCCCAGGTCGCTGCGGGCCGCACTTTGATGAGGGGCGAAATGCAAGAACGCTCGCATACTTCATCTGCAAGCGCTAAAGAACCCCAGCTGATCAAAATGAATCCGGAATCCCCGCCCACTACGGCGTGCCCCCACGATCATTTCGCGGTTTTAGCACGTGGAACCTTATAATTTAATTAATTTATAAACTACAATGCTGCCTTGGCAACGATTTGTTTCCTACGCCGAGAGAGGGGTTACAACAAGTTATGCAGGACCTGCAAGCGGTGAGCCATGGCTCACATGCAGCGCGACACAGCGCAAGAGAGTGGTCGGTATACATGCATCTGGCGCAGGCACTTGCCCTACAGCCGATGCGCTTGCCCTTGTCCCCGCTTTCTCCGTGTGCGCTTCTAGAACCGCACACACATGGAGGCGCGCGAGACGCGTGGTTCTCCTTTAGGTTCTCCTGCAGTGACGTCCACGGGCGTACGATCACGCAAGCTCGGGCCTCGCCTGCCGGCCCTAAAACGACACAATTGCGTGCGAGTAGTACCTCCCCACGCTTCAAAACCGCCAAGCGATCGTAAAAGTTTGTCTTTATGGCCTTCAGAACGACGTGAGCGCGGGCTTATACAAGAGGGAACCGTAAAGGCGACATCTCCGAGCGCAGTAGACAACGGACGTCGCGCTGCATGCGCGACTGCAGTCCAGCCGTATATAATACGAGCGAGGAAGCAGTGAAACATGCCGAGTGCTGCTGACCGCAGCATGACCGGCCCCGAATCTTGCGAGCCTTAGTTTTCTTTCGAAGAACGGAAAACACGGTACTTTTAGGAGATAGAGTAAACATTTACACGCGTGAGAATACACAAAAAAAGAAAGTATGGGGTTTTACGTGCCAAAACCACTTTCTGATTATGAGGCACGCCTTAGTGGAGGACTCCGGAAATTTCGATCACCTGGGGTTCTTTAACGTGCACCTAAATCTAAGCACACGGGTGTTTTCGCATTTCGCCCCCATCGAAATGCGGCCGCCGTGGCCGGGATTCGATCCCGCGACCTCCGTGCTCTGCAGCCTAACACCATAGCCACTGAGCAACCACGGCGGGTTGTGAGAATATATACTGCGCCGAAAAGAAGAACATGTCGGGCGTGGCATGCGTGTATACTAGCTGTAATCGATTACGAGTAACCTCAGACCGAAGTGACAAGTATAAACCACGCATCTAGCTTTGTTGCGTTGTGCAACTCGAAGGAAATCTGCATGTGTATATAGAGGAGGCAATCAGTTACGCTCATAAATTTCCCTGACGTCATTGCAATGACGAACTCCTTTGAATATTGGAGTCTCTCGAAAACACCGTTAGAGCGGGAAGGCACGCAGGAGAGATGCGATTAGGTTTAGTGGGCGGAAAAACTGAGCTTTTATAGGCTGCCACAGAGCATATCATGCACGCTATATAGCGCCGACAAGATGCAGAGCGTGACGTCACGAAGATGCAGCGGCGCTGCAGCGTGCCGTCACGTTCCGTGCTTTAGTTCCGTGCGAGCAAAGACTTTTTTTTGTTTTCTTTTGGCAAACTACTCTAGCGCGACTTCTGTCGGCAGGCAAGATTTGCAGGCGTATAGCCTAGATTTAGAAAGTTACTTCGCAAAGGCTCTTTTTTCGAAGCGGTGACCAGAGAAGACGAAAAGAAGCGTGAAACGTTACGTATAATCGTCTGCTGAGCAACGATCGAGTAGTTGAGGGGAAAAAAATGACAGGCCTAACGTCAAGAGACAGGAAGACAGTGCGTAGCATGGACAACCGCTGGACAAACGGGGGTGCGCAGGATATTCTATAATAGTTGAGATTAAGAGAAAGAAATGATGTTGAGTAAGCCATGCAGTGGATAGGGCAGATAACCAGTGGCCAGTTACGTAATGGGTGCCAATAGGAGGGAAGCGCAGTCGAAAATGGCACAGAAATAAGTGATGTGCTGGAATGGGGAAACTTGCACACATCGGATGGTGCCAGCTGAAGCAAAAACAGCGATAAATGAAGATGGTCGGGAAACTTTTCGTCCTGCAGCGCACCTAATAGTGATGATGATGATGCTGATGATTGCGAACAGATACAAGATTTGGCTTTTGATGTATCGTGCACATAGCTTCCAATGGCGATCTAAATCGCGCAGCTTCGGGCGAAAAGCGTTTCAGAACCACGTATAGAACCAAGTGTCACCGACATCAGCAAAGGTGGTTACGGGAGCAGCGATTGAAGCGCGACTATGTGATGAGGCAACAAAGGAAAAGTGTTATTAATTAAAAGGAGACACAGTTTGATCCATTCAACGAAGACAATATATATAATCTATTTCATGTATACCCGTGGGTGAGGAAAGAAAAGACGAACTCTATTTTACCTTATCATTAACAATAGATACCTATTTCTCAACGCCCACTATAAAAGGGGGCGTTGACGCCCCTATCATTTGCGATATAATATTCCTACACTGTGCTTGCAGTGCAATGCAGCTTTTGATGTGCACAGAAAGGCATGCTCGTAAAGTTCACCTGTTACAATGCGCCCCCCCTCACAGGTTGTGTTGATTTGCTTGCCAACGTTTGTCTGCATTCCGGTGCCGCGGGTGGCTTCATCGTTTCTTAACGTGTTCAGTAAAGAGTAGCGAGTTACGACCGCCAGATAATTGTACACTTTAGGTGTTTTCGTGCGCCTGCGCTGGATGACGGGCTTGGCGTCCGACGATGCGGTCAGCGCTCTGCACCCGAATCATGTCGCCGGCCTGCAAAGAAACTCTGTTCTTTGCAGTGGTGCGATTTCAACACCAGTACGGCTGAGCTTGTGCGGGACATTTGAAGATACAGCTCTAGCGACTGCCACCAAAAACAAATTTCGCGCCTTTGAGAACAAAAAATGACGTCACTTCTGTTTCTAACAGGTATGGCGTCACATTTTTTTTTTTGCCGGAAGTGTTCCCTTACCCCACAGATGGCGCTATGTCCCATGGCCCACCGTATTAGCAGGGTCGATTAGCATGGAAAGACTCTGGTATTCGGGGGTTTTGTGGCACAAAAGTAGGGAGACCTACTTTTCTGCTCAGAGGTTAGAAATGATTACACGTCGGCCCACATTTTGAGGGACGGATATGCACCGATGTCAGGGGCGTCTTACATTAAAGTGCCGGAAAAGAACAGGCTCGGGTAAACGTCATGTGTGTCAGGCACGAAGCTATTCGACGACAACGATTGCACGCGTTCCTGTTCATGATGCCTCTATAGCTGTACGTATACGTACAGGCACCGGCACGCATGTGACAATGTCGTAACGTACAATACTACATAATCTGTTAGCCGTCCGTGCAACTTTGGCGGCATAGCGTATATGCTATATATACACGAAAGACATGCATGCGCATCGTTCATGCAGAAGCCAGCGGCACAAGCAATGGAGGAAGCCCGTTGGAATACATGAGAGCCACGTAACGCATAAACCATGCAGGGATTCGCGTAACGATTCCATTGAGGAAGGTCGACCGCACTATATCTCGTCTCGCGACGTGGCATGGCGCAACCTTTCCGGCAAACGCACCAGACCGATATCCCCGTTCGACGCGTGGCTGTGGACTCGCATCCCGACTGTCGCGCCCTCGGCGCGCAGAAGCTGCAACGCCGATCTCTGCAGACGTCACAGTAGGGTTGCCGTCTGCTGTCTACCGTGTCGTCTGCAAGGTTTCGCCAGAGGGACGTCGTGTGCACGACCAGACGACGAGGCCAAGAAAGATGGTGATGCAGACTACGCCCGCACCACCGTGTCCCGGCCGGACAAAACAGACGTAATATCTGCGTCATATTGACGTCATGTAGTAGATACAAGGAGGGCCAATATGAATGGGCAGCACTTCGTTTGAATTCAAGAACGCTCACGTTTCTTGTTCTTAGGCTGAAATCAATAAAGTATTTGCAGCAGAGATTGTTTTACTGGAGAATCACATCGGCACCCAATTGACGTGAAAAAGTGAAGTTAGAACTCATATTTCAGTCGTTAAAGCCTTTGTACCTTTTAGGTGTTCACTGACGCTTCATTTCACGCTGGATAACAAATACCACAGATCTACTACTGTCTTTTACAAAAACGTTACTGATATAGCAAATGAACTGTGTTAAGAGCAAAGACCGTAAGAAATGTCTTGACGAGACCGGAAGCATTACCACCAGTATCTACATTTCCTGTTGAGAGTGTAAATAGTACATTCCTGAACATGTCAAATACGTTATTGCATTATGCGCAACCCCCAAAATGCGGCACATCTTTCTTTCTTGCCGAATTTAGGCTTGCAACCGAAGTGTGCCGTGGTGGCTTCGCTGTATGCTCGCAATCGCAAGAGCGCTAGGCAGCGAATATGCGCCTATTTGAAGCGCTAACGCCAATGCGAAACTCAATTCTTGAAAGACGTAATCCACACGAAAAAGTGTCAATGTTGCCTGTAAGCAGACCTCTGTAGCCTAAATTAATTTACAGACTCGATAACGCTCATATCATCAATCGCACACACAACGGCGTCACAGAACGCAGTCCACAAAGAATAACAGAACGTAGTATGAGAAAGCAAGAGCAAGTAATTATTTAGTAAAATAGCAAGTGATTAGTTAGATGAAAGCTTAAAGAGAATATTAAGCCACACTAGTAAATTACGCTTCTGCAGATGGCAACTTCTGGGAATACAAATGCGTATTCTTTCAAGTCTGCAATAACTGACCACTTTTTTGAAGTTGCTACAATTGTTTTTTCCTTTTACTTCATATTTTTTTTGCAAATGTTTTGTACTCACCCCCTCTGTAGCGCCTCATATGCTCGAGTTTATAAAAATAAATAAATAAATAAATAAATAAATAAATAAATAAATAAATAAATAAATAAATATCGTGAAAAGGGGGTTTGATAAGCCAAAACGAAAGACGGGTAGCGACGCCGCCCGGAAGTTCCCGCAACGTCTTCCCGTGACGTCACAGATTTTGACACCATCCGCTCTGTTAGTTTATCAGTAAATAAAGATTACGTTCGAAAGGAACCACAAACGCTCAGCTACGTACAGCAAGTTTCGAGAAATCTTCCTGTCTACAAACAGTGCAAGCACGCGAGAATTCGAAATCCGTGACGTCACGTGACCTTACCGGCGCTCAGGTACCGGCGTGAAATCCAAAAAAACGCAAAGTTTGGCTTTCGTTCTCTTCCAGTTATAACGAACATTTTAATCCCTGACTAATTAAATCTGTTTTTAAACGATGATCTACAAGTTTAAATTGATTTGGTGTTGCTCATGACACCCGTTGATCTTTAGCGTCCCTAAAAGGCCAAGGCAGTTCACGACGGTTACCTTCACTATTAATCAACGTTTAATAGTAACGTCAGTAGTGCAGTAGTCAATCACCTCGGTCGTTTCGTCGCGGCATGCAACATCGCGCATCGCACTGTTCACGGAATGACACGGCCCAGCCCCGCGGTTACCGGCTCGGCCTTACGAAAGCCCTACAGCTATGAGCTTTCTCCGTAAAATCTGTACAGCGCTGCGAGAACTAGCGCTACAGCTAACGTCATGCAAGCGCTTTTAAATCGAACGTAAAAAAAAAAAAATCTCACTACAATCGCGCGCTCCGCGACTGAGCTTGACTGTCTTGTCGACCGTGCTGATTGCACGCTAGACAGCTAGCCAACGGACACCGACCAGTCACCAGCGAAAACATCGGTACGTTTGTCGTCTGCTGATCGCAGCCTCCGCCATGCTGCACCGTATTTAGCAAGTCTGGGCATAAGCAGTTGCAGCGGCGTTCATGATGCCAGCAGCGCGAAGCGCCCCATCGCGCACGAGGTCCTCCGGTTAAAAGAAAGAAAGAAAGAAAAAAGAAAGGAAGGGGTTTGCTGTACGGCGCGCATTCATCACGGAAACTCGCGTCCCTCATGCATAAAGGCGCCGACACCAAAATTACGCGGAAGAAATTAAACGCGCGGCCTTCGGTATACCGGAGGAGGGCACGCGGGTGAAAGCCGCCGTTGCTGCCGCTGCCAGCTGTATACGGGCGCGCGCATGTGTCATCGAGTCGTCACTGATGCGTCACCCAGAAAACTGTGCAGTGTGATTTTGCCGACGCCTCGGGGCACGCATACACAAATCGGCCTGACGCTCATTATGTATGTGCACGCCTATGTGCCATCGAGATGCCACTGGTGCGTTACCGATTAGTGTGCAGTGAGGCTCGACATTCCCATTCGTGTGCATAGACGTGTTATATATATGTATGTACGGGTTTGTGTCTGTGTCGATTGGAGGTACCCAACCAAGCGCATTAACTTGCTTGAGAGGTCCAGTCAGTACACGTGCCACCTAATTACAGTGGTGGCAAATGTTAATGGAACACCGTTGCTATTGTAATAAAGCTCAAATCCCTCGCGGCGTGTATAGAAACAGCTTATTAGATTGTTTTTTTTTTCGAGGTGGGGGGGGGGGGGACGAGGTGTTACGTGCTAAAACTACGATATGATTACGAGGCACGCCGTAGTGGGGGACTCCGCAAGTTTCCACCACCCCAGGGGATACTTAAGGTGACCCCAATGCACCGGACACGGGCGTTTTTGCATTTCGCCCCCATCGAAATGCGGCCGCCGCCGCCGCCGCCGGGATTCGATCCCGCGACCTCGTGCTATAGCAGCGCAACAACATAGCCGCTAAGACACCGCGGCGGGTGCAGCTTATTAGATTTGACAGGTAGTACACTGGGATCAGTGTACACGCCTACAAAGACGAACTGTGCTTTTTCGTGCACTATACGTATACAGAAGCGCTCTGTGCACAGCCCAGTAAAATTCCCTCTGCTTTCCGTACCGCTTCCCACAACGGAAATGATGTGGGAATTGGCACGTACGAAGTTCGTAAGAATGCACGTACGAAAATGACGTGGAATCATCCGATTGCGTGCGGAATCGTAAGCGTCTGTGAGGGAAGTGCATCTTTCCTTCTTTGTTTGTTTGTTTCTTTCTTTCAGAGACTTTCGGCGTTCGCAAACTAACGCCAGACACCTCGACGAGCCTGACCTGTGGACCGGACCCTGCTTTGATTTCAAGTTGAACGACCTTGACCTAACAGGAATCTTTGCAGGCGGCTTACGCTATATAATGTGCGCGCACATTCACCGTCAAACTTAATCCGAACACAACTTAAACGCCATTTCGTTTCTCCTGCGGACAGTGCTGAAGCTTTCGGGTCGGGATGCCTAATACCTTAATGCGTCTTCCTTCAAAATACATTGGATGCTTGCTTCTTGGAGCCCATCATGATTCTATGTGCCGCTATATACTCCACCGTTCAGGTTAAGTCTGACTGCGACTGTACATTACAAGCAGACGCCGTCATTAACGCACATCTTTTCAGAAGTGAAGAAAGCCCGGCTTCTTATTCGCCTCGTGTTTCCTTTGACACTACTATATACATACAGCTCTGCCTTGTGCCCAATTCCCACTTAACGATCCCCCTGCATACAAAGTGTTATTGCCGCAACATATACATGTAAACGTGCATAGCCATTGGTTCTCTTATATACACGTACATAAGATGACCGTAATTAAAGTAGGATGCGGCATGTGCGGTCGTAATTGCCTCTCTAGCGGAGAAAAAGCTGGCCGCCGGCATTTTGGAAACTAACGCATAATGAAGATACTGGTGCGATGCAGTTTACGGCATATTTTAATTGCGACGCAGAATACACTCCAAGTACTTAGAGAATAAGCCCGCGCATTGGATATACGATGCAGACGAGACTTTCAAGTTACACGGTAGAAAAAAAAAAGTGAATTTCTGCTGCTCCAGAACGTACCGGTTGAATATGCAAATAACTTCTATTCATTCCAAATCGTCTCGTGTCATATTAATTAACTCAGGTCGCTACATAACTGTGCATATCCGTGAAATAAATAGGAATAAACAAGACTGTAAGTTCATTGGGAAATTGATGTACAAATTTCGAATTTTAACCAACCCCAATATATATTTAAAAAGAGATTAAAAGAAATACGCAGGAAGTACACCTTTGTTTCCTTTAGATTTGCACATTTAAGACGGAAAGATCGCTAGACATACAAGCTTAAGACTGCCGTTGGAAAAAGAAAGTCATTTTTACAACTTCACCAAGCGATTTATACCATTGGTTTCTTCCAACACGCCAACACGTATCGGCGAAAAAGCGCACAAATGCAAACAATGTCGTGCGCCCATGCAGATCAACAGTTGTCGTATTTTTAGTCACGTGACCTCACATGACCAATGACCGTACGCGCATGTTTCGAGTTGCTCGTGCCAACATAAGGGGCGTGACCGCACCATCTCGTTGCCTAATCCATGGTGATGTGGGGAGCAATTATCGATGTAAATATATGCACGATTAATGCCACAAACATTGAACTTCTAAACCAACTCGCGCGCATAGTTTGTGACGTGCGCGATATGTTTTAATTGTCATTTTAATGATCACATTCATAAAATAAGAAACTTGCAAGAAGTCCTGTTAGGAGGAAAACGAAGTGAGTCACGTAATTTTCTTAAAAAAGCTCTGTACACTCAGCGATCAACTACACTGCTTTGCGCGCAAGAAAGCGCCTATGCCGCAGGCCGAGCCTGCGCACAAATTAATGCAGTTAACGCAGGTATGTACGGGAAAGTGACACCGCGCGTTTTTCCCTGTTGATCACTTGAATTATTTTATCAGTGATATATAGGACAGATTTAAAACCGGGCAGTGACTTTTAACGCTTTGCAGAGCGAAATTTCAGCTCACCGGTACGGAGTCCTCGTTGCACCTCTTGCGCCGTACAAATCCGATTAGGAACCGTATCCTCTCCGGCAATCCCCGTGCTGCACCTTGCGCGAGCCGCACACTCCAACTCCGCGCCGCAAGGAACAGTTATCGCGGCGCCCGTCGGCTGCTCAAACGTGATGGCATGCCGCTTGGGGGCTTTACTTGCGCTCGCCGTCGCCAGGGTCGCGGCGGTAGCGTTAAGGACGAATGTGCTCATTCAAACTCTCGCCAGGGCGCATTGTTCCACTGACAAGTTCAGCGTCTTTTTAGTTTCAAAGTTCGCCGCTGCGCTTCTGCATTGCTTTTCTCGTGTGCCGGGAGCGCTGTAAGTCAACCTCGTACTTGAATGTACAGCGCTGCCGCGCGATTTCGTCGAGAAGGCGAGGCGGCGGGTTTTCGGCGCGGCGCATTGGAAAACTACCAGCTTTTCCCGACGAAACGAGGCCCCGCGTTTCCCGAATGAAACTCGCAATGGCGTTAGCAAGCTTGCAGCTTGGACGAGTGATATCACTGAGGTGTTTAACGCCTTTGACGCGCATGTGAAGCCGCAGACACCGCAGACGCCCCCTTCGGCGTCTCCAACGTTAGCTGCTACCCTTTCCCGCTTTGCCGTAGTGCCGTACGGCCTTGTTTACGCTGGCTGGAAAGGAGCGTGGATGTAGATGTACTGCTCAATGTCGCTACCTGCGATCGGCACTGCTAAAATTTGGAATCCTTAGACAGATGTCGGCTTCAAAGCGCTAATGAGTCCAGCCATGCAGTCAAAGAAGTTTATGAAGGCGGTGTTCAAGGAAGTCAAAGATGGGAAACAATCAAGGATGTTCATAGAGAATGATGTGAGTATCACTGCTCGCTCATGAGTAATCTTCATCAACGGTCTCATCCTTGTACTTCTATTTGGTTTCCACGACTTGGCACATACTCGAGAATCTAAGGTCGCATCACGCAAAATTCGCGAGTCCATCATTCGACTCGTCCCGATTCGGCACCTTCAATTCTCTCCGCCTAATCTTAACAGACGGGATTAAGAATTAAATTAAGCGAGCTGTCGCTTGACTTGTATTACAGCTGTTGTTGCCGGGCGCACTACATTCGGACATTGCGATGCCACGAGATCTGTTCGCGATGTCATGAGAGATCTGCGCGCAGTATGTCAGTCAGCTGTCATGTGGAGTCGGCTGCTCTCGTTTAATCGCTGTGACAGCTGATCGCGTTTATTTCTTGTCCGCGCGATGCCCGAGTTTAAGCGACCTGACATTGTTTCCCTCTTTTAATCATTATGGTGGAGTCGCCATTGCTGGCTTTGCATTGCAACTGTGTCTGCCGAATGTGCGTAGCGGGATGCGTGGAAAAATCGATAGCAAAGCGTAGGTGTAGCATACGCGCTCGATGCGTTTCAAGGCCGCGCGAGATTAGTGCCACGGCCGGCCCTAAGTAACCCGACACTGCGCCGCTCCATGCAAATCTCGGTTGATGCTACGATTTCTTGCGATTATGTTTACCACCGCACGAGCGCCTAATCGCACGCTAAGTGTCAGCAACTTTTTGATCACCTTAGCAAAGTACACGTGCGCATTTCCTTTGCGCAATGATGCGTCTTTCAAGCTGAATTTAAATACACACGCCGCGTTTTCCCTATGCATTTGTATGGACGAAATTTCCGTGGAGATGTCCAGATATATGCAGTGCGATCAGTCTTTTTAGTGTGTCAATAAACGCTCTTGCGTGATCTCGAGTACCAATTGTAGCTGCGTCCTTTAATTAGAAGTAAATTTGCATTTATTGTTTATATGCGCCTATATATTTTTAAAGTTATAGTAACATTTCGGATGACAGAAATCACTTAGCAGTCACCGCCAATGAGGTTGCAAATGGTAATTAGGATGAAAATGCTCAAATATCTTTAACTGACGTAATTTGTAAAGTATTGACAAACTTGACAAACATTACACGTGTACTCGATAAACGTCGGCCATGTATATCATGGTCAGTTTATAAAAATCGCTGTTACTGAAAGCATTTATATAAAAGATATGGCAACTGCAAAGCACTTAATTTTTAATGTGCAGAATCAACTCGTGCCACATTGATATTTCTTGCTAATAATTTTTGGATGTTCTGATTGCTTTCCAAGATGAATTCCAGCTTTCGTCAGCTTCATGCGTGAAATAAGCTTATCCAAGCTTATTATGGCCTTATCTGATGGAATCATTTCATATGGCACTGGATGTCAAAATGATCTATAAATTCTGAAGAAAAAACATGGTTTTATATCTTACGTCCCTTTTGTGTTAAGGATTACCACAACTCATACATTCTATAGTTTGTGAAAATTGTGGATGAAAGCTTTTCTGAAAAAGACAAGTACCATTTTTAAAAGTTTGGGTGCTGCAACAGTCCTTGCTCCACCACTTTTGATCACCGTGGATGAAAAGCGTCTTGTAATGCATCACCGCTGTTCTTGGTAATGCTACGACCATATGTTTAGTAGCATGCGAATAAAACCATGGTGCAAAGAAATTTGATAGCTTTATCATTTCATTTAGTTTTCATGCAACTGCCTTGATCAAAACACACACAATATCTGTGGTAGGAGATCTGGCCACTATCCTCTACGCCATTAGCAGGTACCGCTATTTTGAAGTCATGACATGACACAATAAAGGGCAACTCAAAGTTTCTGCAAGTATGCTTTGAGCATTTATTTGGACTTTCTTTCTTTTTTAAAATATATTTCTGTGTCCGCATAGCCTTTATTACTTCAATTGGTACTGAAGGTTCAAAAAACATGGCATCTTTTTGGGGTCTGTTTCAGGTTGATGTTCCAAAGCTTGACAAGTATTCCGTATTGGTTAGTGTGAAAGCATGTGGTCTTTCCACCAATGATGACAAGGCAAGTACCTCTTTCCCAGGCTTCAGTTCTTTACTGAAATGCACACTTTGCTTATGCATAGACAACCAAAAGCTATGGGCTGTACTCTTGACTGTGTTTATGCATAGAGGATCAAAAGCTATGAGTTGTGCTCTTTACTGAACACTTTCGGTTATCCCTTTCACGTGACATAACAACTGCAATGCCTCATAGTAGGAACAAGCATATGTCAGTGCCTTGAGGTTTATGTATTATGTGTCTACAAGTGGGGGTGTGGTGACTTGTGTGATGTGTTTTAATGACAATTTAATGTGGAAATAATACAGTGATTGGTCACATGCTTCCATTTAAAATTTTGTTTTCTGTTCCTCTGGTTTGTCTAATAAGTTTATGATGAAAATAACATACCAAAAGTAGTTGATTGAGGAGACAACCTTGTAATTCAGCAGAATTGTACGTTAAGGTCAAGTTAGCACATGTGCATGTGTGTAGTTGATATGCATGTGTTCCATGGCATGTTAAACAGCATCTAGATTAAAGTCGTCTGATATTCTGACAGCATGTGATTGTACTACTGGTAATGTGTTTTAGCATAGTGTAGATGTACAAATGCAGACATACGCTGAGAGCTGTAGGAAGGAATGGCTGCTGTGTTTCCAACATCTTCTGATGCTGCGTTTAGCATATCAGAAATTGCCTTGTGTTGCACGACATTCTTTTTCCATTAGAAACTAATAACATAACAATTAAAATATTTTGTCATGACCATGTAGTTGCCTAAATGTTTGCAGTAGCTGATAATTGAAGCTTACTCATCCATTGCTATAAGGACATTGTGTGCTTTGGTTCACAACTTTGTCACGAGAGACCGCCACTGACACTACTGCTCCTGCGTACATCCTTCATGTTGTTGTATGCACTTATGCCAAGACCTCTCTGCTATGCCAGATTATCTGTTGAGGTATGCTCTGTGACATGTCTCATCAGCATGCATTGACATGCCTGCAATTTCTCCCACAGATTTTGAAAGTCCTGTACAAGGACCAGTCAAGGACCAAGTACCCGATATGTCACGAGATCGCTGGTGTGGTGGTTGAGGTTGGAGACTGGGTAACATCTGTGGATCGTGGTGATGAAGTAGTGGGTACGTTCCTGGAGGATCATATGTCCGTGGCTCTAGTCGCAGCTATCTGAATTATGTGATTTCTACACGTTATATGTACATATTCTCTGCTCTCTAGCTTAATCATGTTTCTTGAAAGCGATTGTGTTCATCAAGTACTATCATTGTCATCAGAAACGATATTTTCAGCTGGAACTCATTCTCACAGCTTTCAAATTATCACAAACTCTTATCACTACTGTAGCCATTATGCACTGTTACTCTCTTTTCAGGTTTGATTCCTCTCGACTACGGGCAGTCAGGATGTGCTGAATACGTACGTCTCAATGAATATGATGTCGGTAAGTAATTCCACTCTTTTTCAAGCATTTCACATCTTACAGCTACACCACTTTTCAGTCTAGCATTGCAGCCACTTAAAAAAAAAAGTGTGTATGCGTGTGTGTATGTTGTACTTGTGATCACAATATGTGATCACAATAATTCAAGCACAGGGACATTGGTTTTTGAATTATGAGTACCAAGAAGAAAAAGAGAATGTTGTTCTGGCCTCAGCCATTTTTTCTCTCTCTCTTTCTTTTTCTCCACAGCCAAGAAGCCGCAAAATGTGAGCTTTGTCGATGCTGCTGGCTGCATTGGCGATGCGGTGAAGGCCTACACAGGCTTACACTACCTCGGACGCCTCACAAGTGGTGATACTGTTCTAGTCATGGATGGTGCATCTTCATTTGGAGCTATCGCCATTCAACTGGCCAAGCACTGGGGTGCCAAGGTGGGTAACATAACCTTGTAGAGCCAGTAGTTATCTAATATGTAACAGTGTAACTTGGGACAAGGAAAACACTGGAGAGCATTTGAATACGAGCCTCGTGTCCTTCCTCATCTTCTCTCCAGTTTTGACCTTGTCTTAAGTCGGAATGTGCTCTTTGTCTTACATCACGCATTACCAACTAGACCAAATTTTGATGTTACCAAGTTATATTGACAGTACAGCCATACCACTCTATAGCAAACACAAATAATATAACGTAGTAAGCCTGAAATGTTTCTCACCAGTGTGAGCGTGTATCAAATATATGCTTACTACGAATATTGGATACACCAAAGGTATCTTTTGTCAGTTGCGACTTCGTTAGGGCATGGTTTGATTGTATTTGGTTCTTAGCTAGGGCTAAAACTGCGGCCTTGTCATGGTAATACCTAAAATCCACATATTGTTGTAGTGCATATTTACCAGACTATCAGTATGTATGGAATGCAAGCTTCAGCTCCCTTGTTCCCTTCTCTGTTCAAATGATTGTGAAACATACAGTGCTCTTCTCAAGGGTGCTCACTGAATGAATTCGAATGAAAGTTGTTACAATGCAAAGAAATACCCAAATTCTCGTGATTGTTTGGAGCAGGTTTGCTATCGAGACTATAAACTTTTTTAAAACCAAGATTGCCAAAAATATAAAAATTCGCACAATTTCAAAGCATCAAGTTCACAAACCCCGAAATACCACAATAAAAATACATAACACTATTTAGCAAAGTGCATCAGCTGGGGTGTCTAAAGTGGACAAATTGTATATATATTTTAGACATGGCCCTAAATTTTATTAGGAATTGTCAACAGCACTTGTGCAGAACTCAGTGTAAAATTTTAACATCAAACTGTAAACTAACACATTAGAGTGGTCTGCTTTAATATATGTGGCTTACACAATTGCGACATCCGGTCTTTAGTGCAGGGTTACTGGGTTGTGAACTTGACGCCCCAACTTTTTTTAAATATATAAAATTAGTGTTTCTTGGGATTTTGTAGGCCAAAATAAAAATGGTGCTTCTAGCAGTCACTAAAATTATTTTTTAATTTTCTGTTAAGTGCATCAAGTTTTGCTTAAATATGCTCAACAGTGGCCTAATGAAAGCACTTCTGCTTCCCACTTTTTTTGTCTTGATTGAATTCCCGAGAATAAAATTGGTGACGCATCTTATATGAACATATATAGCTGGTTTTATTCAATAAGGTCCAGTAGGGATCCATGGTGTGGACCATAGATTGCAGATGGTAATGTGCTGAGTGGCTTGGATGTAGCACTTATCTAGGTGGAGAAATTGGACTTGGGCCCGAGCTATAGAGGTTGCTTTTAAACTACAAGTTTCACCAGCATTCAGTCGCACATTATGACTGAAGGGGTCCACCCATAAGATGTATAAGATGTACTGCAATAGAGAACTGAGCGAAGGCTCTGAAAAAAGCATATACACAGGTGATCACCACAGCGAGCTCAGATGACGAGGTGCTTTACCTCGAGGGGCTTAAGAGCCAGGTGGCCAGGGTGGTGGACCTCCGCAAGACAGACAACAGCGTCTCCGGATCCGACTTTCATCCGACCTACATGACGGGTGCTGGTGGCAACAACAACAACAACGTCAACAGCAACGCTGGTGGGAATGCCCAGGCACTGCTGCCAGCCTGTATGCAGGTGAGTAGGAGTTAACTGGTGAGGTTCTAACATACTAAAGCTGCACAGTGAGCTATGTAGGGCAACATATTAATGTGCTTAGGATATTTTTTTACTACCTGGGGTTCCCTAACCCTTTCACTGCCACTCCCGAGATAACTCAGGCACTCACCCTCGTAGAACCCCTACCCACTCCTGAGTATATTCTCATTTTGTGTTATCAGCACACTCCCTGCCTCTCTGCAAGCAACTCTTTCAAAAAAAGAATACAGCCTACCTATTGCGCCATCTATTGAGAGGTTATCTAAACACATGAAAAACGAGTTAAATTCTCTGTCTGCAGGTGGAGCAAATGTCTCAGCGCTCTGTCTCGGTAGGGTAGCCATGGTCAACCAGTGTGGCAGGTTCATGAGAGACGCCGAAATTTGTTAACTGTTGATCAATTCTGAATCGAAAGAGACCGACAACGGAGAACCAGTTATTATGTAGCATAAGTTGTCTGCTGAACCAACAGGCAGGGGGAAAAAAAAGAAAGAAATGTCAGAGTTGAGGTTGGAACGACAACAGTGGCTATGGCCAGGGCAGCAGGAACATCCATCTGGACTATGTCATCTCAAGGAATTTATGAACTGTTACAAATACTGAAATGCGAGAAAGTGATGACAAAAAGCAGCCTGTATGTAGCATGAAATGTCCACTAAACTGATATGCTGAAGAAAACTTGGCAAGCCCAACAGCAATGAAATTTCAGAGCATGCAAAAAAAGGCCTTGCTTCTGTTACTGTATGTTCGGAGCAGCCGCCATGCATAATTTACACTTGAAATACAAGTGGATTTGTCACAAAAAGTTAACAAAAACTGACATTTCTTTAAAGTGAAACGTTGAAAAAAAAAAAGTCCTGCCATAACCACTTGTCAGAAAGGATGCAGAACCCAGAATGTTGAGAACCAGTGTCTGCCTTGGTGCCCAGGCATGACAGCAAGATCAGCAGTGGCAACATAAAAACCCTGTCACAAGGCTGCAAATGGACAAAAGAAAAGAGAAATCCTTTAGGCCTGCACAATTCACAGCACATTCACTGCAACAACTTCTGCTTTATATGCATGCGAGAGTTTGGTCATTGGGGAGGGTGACAGGCACAAAGTTGGTCAATGACAGACACAGGAACGATATGACATCTTGAATGCGTCATTTTCTTGCTTCAAATGAATGTTTAAATGCTCTAAACTCTAGAAAAGATACCTGCAAATGCTGTAGCGGTCAAATAATTTAGAATAATAGGTACTTGTTTCTATTAACCATATTTGGTTTAAGTATCGTGGAGGTAGATGTGTCATGACGTCATACATTGGCTGGCTTCGTTCATGCAATCATGTTGGCTGCAAGATGCGAGCGCAAAAAAAAAAGAAATGTGTGCAGCACACATTTAGTATTCTTTTATGAGCAATGTCATCACATGTAGGCCTTAAGGAGGGTACAGCGTAACCATGAGGCAGAAAGCGAAGGTGGAGGGTATGGTGAAAGCATGAGAAGAAAAGCGTAGTGCGGCAATGATGGCTACGAGGTGGCGCCACAGTAGCATGCATCGTCAGGAAGGTCTGTCGGCGGCGGCTGCTGTGAATTGTGCCCACGCACCACCCAGGTCCTGCCCCTTGCAATCTCCAGATTAGCGAGGCATTCGCGCGACACTTCGATCTGTCTGCAACGTGCCGCACGAGACAGATTGTCCACACCAGCCAATATATTGCGAAATGAAAATACGTATAGAGCTGCGCTCAAGTTTCGCATTAGGGAGTATCGGATTCGTTGGAGGATTTTTGCTGTCTTCGTCCTTCTTTAGCGGTAAACATGTTATAGCTATGCAACGTCAGCATATCTTGCCCCTGTGTCATGACACCACAGTAATGTTGATGATGCAAAGTGCAGAATTTTGAGGCCAACTTTACTAGCACCAAGCAGAAATATCTCATGTAGCCCACCCTCCATATTTGCCAAGTGTCATTTCTTCATATACAAGAAGCGTGTGGCAGGGTTTCTACAGCTTGTAAAATATGTGTCTGTAGTCCTTTAAGCAGTGTGTTGTACAAAACACAAGTAGGGTTTTCTTCTAGCCAGTATTTCCCTCATTGGGTCAGCTGCAGGTTTGACCTTCGCACCAACACTTACGAATTCTCTGGTTCTTTCTAAACAAGCACATTATATAAGTTACATTGCAAGCGCTCTGTTGGACGTTCAAACATAGCAGGCAGCTGAATGGCCACAAGCAGATTCATTCCTGATTCCTTAAGCATTTCTCTATCCAGTCTTCCTGAGTTGCGAGACTAGATCGTCCATCCTCTTCTTTTTGTCTTTTCTTTTGTTTTCTTAGACCTTCCCCATACAAGTCCAAATGCACTCTTGTGCTTCTTGCTGTCTCAGTGCCCATCAATTGATGGCTGCTATCTCGTCAGCTGGCATGACTCAGCATCTTCCCATATTCTTTTGTTTTTATTTTGTTTGTACTTTTGCATACAGTACTTTTCACAAGAATGCACCCCACCCACTTTCTCAGTGCTTGTATTTAATTTTCTTTTTGGTGGAAGTGGCAACCCTAGATGCATGGGTGCTCAGACTGTTTTCTTTTTCTTGGTTTACATGCTCTCTATTCAGCATAATACTGTCACGAGCTCTGTCATAACCACGGCTGCCGTGCAGACAACCAGCTGTAGGAAAGAAGAGAACGATGTTGGCCAAGCTGCCTTGGGACCGTTGAAAGCGCGCCTATCAACCAGATTCATCTGATTCTGCATGAAACACCTCGTGTATAACAATGCGTTCGTACACAGTACCGTCAGCATCATCTTTTTCTTGAGTGCGACGCGAAACTTGGGAACACAGCTTGTGTGCAGCTTATTTTTTTGTGTGTGTGGCGCATTCAAAGCAGCTGACATTGCTGTGCTCCAGCACTTGGGTTGTGTGCAGTGGACCTGAGGTTTAGTCCCTCAGGCTGGCTGTGTGGGATTTCTTTTCACTTTTTAGGCTGTGGCTGATGTCAGTTATGTGCAATGCCATTCATCTATTTGAACCAGGAAAGTGCCCATAGCAGTTATTGCCATTAAAACACCTCTGTGCCCTCTTCGAAATTTGTACTTCTTTTCTTATTTTTTTCCCCCTTTTAGGAATCTGCAGGCCTTGGCATAGATCTTGTGCTGGACAATGGCGTCACACAGTTTGCGGAGACGAGCTACCGCATCCTAGAGGAAACTTGTGATCATCCAGTGCCAAGCAAGCATGACATTGTCTCCTGCCTTGCAGTGGGTGGCCGTTGGATTACTTCCAAGAGTGACCTTCAGGTCAGCGCACTTGACTGATGCCAGGATATGCTTTTTTTTTTCGCTTGAGTGGATACCGTAGTCTGCATTACAGCATACATCAGACATAGCATGTCATTTGCACCTATATGGAGCTGCTTTTTGTTTTCTTCAATGAAAAGTTTAGCAGGGACAAACTCTTACATTGAACAACATCCTATATCTCCTGTGACATAATCACGTTTTCCCCCTATTTCTTTCTCCAAGTGTTCTTTTCCGCAAGTGTGTGCATAACGATAGCAATGGTAAGCTGTACACTGTGTTGCATTGTCCCTGATGGCCATTGCATCATATTATTAAGGAGACTTTGCACATTAAAGGGCCCCTCACCAAGTCTGGCCATCTTGAACTGACAAGCGCAGAGCATACAATGCGCACTAACGATCGTGTTTGCATAGTATTACATCGCTACGCGCCGCAGAAAAGTCCGAAATTTCAATCCCAACACCATTTTCGCTTTCCCTCGTGGCAACCGCGCTCGAAGCTGGACGGTGACACACTCGTGTCCCTGCGCCTACGTACTCGTGTCTGCAGTGTGACGTCAATCATCGAGACACTTGACATAGAGAATTATTCAAGACAACATCTGTTATTTGTGTGATCTGTTGCTTGAATTGACAAATTGAAGCTTAGAGAATAAATAAAACATGCAAACGGAACGTCTGCGTGTTCTTTGTTTTACTTCACACCGAAGCAAGAGTGATGTACTTCCGCTTCGTCTGCTTGTTCCCGCGGTCGTGCAGTAACTTGCGCAGGTAGCAAAACAATGCCATTTTCTACCTTGTTCCAGTGCATGATCATGCTCTGCGATCCGCTTGTGTCTGCCTCAGTATTCGTGTAGCACTGAACTATACCGCTAGTCATGTGTCCTTGTGCACAGCGTGCAAAATCGTGCGCTGTACGAAACGAGAGGATCACAACAGCTCACGCACGACGCCGTCAGCAGAAATGCGCAGCGCCGGAAAAAAACAAAAAAAACTAGGAGAAAAAAAAAATGAAGGCGTGGCCCGTGACGTATGCGTCAAGCAATCCTTGAGGTCCGATATGGAAGAACACAGGGAAGGCGTTTCGCTTGCAGAGGCTAGAGAGAGTGTCTCGCTTTGCAGTGGAGCTTGCCTTCTGAACTCATGGGTTCGCGGCACTGAAATATTTATATCTCGGCTATTAATGAGATGATTTGAAAAATTTTTGCGGCAGAGCACTCCCTAGAGGACACGTAACAACTTCCAGCGTATAACCAAAATTTGCTATAAGGCCTGGTGAGGGGCCCTTTAAGGCACCTCAAGCACTGCTTCATGTGCATTGAATGAACTGTTTAAACTGGTGTCATAGCTGCAGCCACAGCCATAAGGCATCCATGGCCATTAATTTATCATTTCTTTAATTCAGTCAGTAAGTACAAGTAATTTCCACTGCATTGTCCTTGGTGTCTTTTTTGGCTTTTTATGATATGACTAATTAAAAATCGGGCCCCTCGGTTCTGTTTCTTCTTGTTCATCTCCACTGGAGGTAACTCTTGCGAGCCGGCAATTGTTAATGCCTAAAAACATACCTGAGTGCTTGATGCATTTGTGTAGTTAACAACGCTCGATATACAATGTAAGTGCTTATGTGGAGCAACAGACAACACTATTGGGGAATCAAGTCAAATCATTGGCTTTAAAATTCCAAAGACATGCATGGACTAAGAGGGACACCGTAGTGGGGGTGCTTTGCATTAATTTAAACCCTCTAGGAGCTCATCAATGTGCACTCAGTATGCATCAGAATGTGGCCGCTGCGACAAAAAATCGAATCTGCTGAATAGAACCATTGTCCACATCATTCTCTGAAATCTGTTAAATGTCAGTGTACTCCTGACCAGTGTCCAATTGTTAACTGTCTTTTACAATGTACCTAATACTCTTTTACTTTCTTTTATAATGATTAGCTCTTGCAGGTATGCTTTACATATATGAGTTTTAACTTTAGTGACTGCTTCCTTTGAGACACTCGTAGTTAATTCAAGTTCAAAGCTTGGTTTAATCGTATGTCATGATTGCTGTTTCAGCTGGACCCACCACATTCCCAGATGATGTTCATGAAGTGTGCCTCGATTGGATTCCTTTTTGAGCAAGCCTGGATCCTGTCCTCTACACAGCAAGGTCGTTACCTGCGTATCCTTTGCAACAGTGGCACACACAGTGCCCTGGCAAAAAGAAAACAAGTGACTTGCTAGAAAACTGCGTCTGTCACATTTTTTGTTAGTTACTGCTCTTTGAATTCTGGAACTTAATTTCCTCTTGGAGATGGACGCAATTAGTTTTTAGTGTTTCTGGTGTAACCGAAACTGACAACTTTTTTTGACATAGTGTTCAAAGATATAACAGTTGTGGGAGTTATTGAACACAAGTTTGCGTTGTAATTGTGACTGGTAACTTTGACGATGAAGATAGGTTTGAACAATGAAGAACGGTTTGAAGATGGGTAACTTTGACTGTTGTTCTGCATGAATGATTTGCAACAAAAGCTGTGCAGTGATAATTGGCTGGTTATAAGAAGCAGCTGCAACTTTTTGTAAGCTCTACAAACAATCGGAAGTTTGATGTAGTGTTTAATAAATGTGGCTTATAACCAAACATTTTTGTTTGAATTATGTAGTTATGATATTTGCTCCAACACAGAATCAAGTGGTAATATTTAAGCTTGTGTCCACATGAAAGTACATTTACATAAAGTATAACAATGAGTGACCGAGCACCACTGGGCTATGTTTTGAGAAGAGGAAGCAAGTCTTCACGCACACACTTCTGTGATATCTGAACTAAGAATCCAAGAGTGAGTCAGAGGTGCCACCTTCAAAATGTGCCTGCCAACATACACAGCAGTGATATGTGGGCACAGTTTGACCACGTACGCATTATGACTATGCTCTCATCAGCTATTCTTACACTTTCTCCTTGACTTTTTGCAAAACAGACATCCTGATGGACATAATGGAGAAGGTTTCCAATGGCGTGATCAGGTAATTTTTTTTTCTTCTCGCAGTTGCAAGAACAAAAGTTATAGTTTTGCCCGTAATGTGAAGCAGTGATGCAAATCATGCGATAGCTGGCGGAATGTAATGCGCACCAAGCCTTTGACTGTTTTGTGTGGTGCTTGCTAGCATTAACATTTGCAGCTGTGATCAAGCAATCTCCTTTTGAGAAGGAAAAAAAGTGTGAATCACATTCGTTTGTGAACATTCTGCTTCCTGGTGGCGAAGTGGGAAGGCTCAGCCTTTCTTCGTCCTTTTACCCATCTGGACTTGGCCACTGGTCTTTACTAAAACAACCCTTTAGCTTCTTACTGATGGATTTGTCTGGCTTTTCTCAAATTTATAAATTGTGGTCCTTCAGTGGATTGCCTACACTGCCAAATAGTGTGGCATGTAAATCTAGTGCCATGTTTATACTCTGTTGTAACGTGGCCGATATTTTCGTGGCCAGAAATAAAAATGCAATGTTCTCTATTGTAAAATGCGCCTTAGTTTCATGCTTCAAGAAATTATAAATGTGATGCCTTTGATTGTCCACTCACCAGCTTCTTATGCGAGTGAGAGTAATAGCTTATTTGTTCTTACTTAGAAAATAACTTACTGTATTCAAGCTATTCTAGATGGAGCATTTCTCATTGTCGCTGTCCAAGGCCTCATTATCAATATCAATCACCCAAAGCATCTCATCTTCGTTGCTGCTTGTGGCCTTTGAAATGTTGTTTTGTCAAATGCCTTCCGGACCATGCCGCCCAAACTATAGTGTCTAGAATATGCTGCAGCATAGGTGCCGACTGAACCCCCTCCGGAGTTTTCCAGAACGGGCAGAGCCCCCCTCCCTGGCGATGCTGAGGCCTACCCCCTCACCCCTCCCCCCCACACACACCTAAAATATCATTACCATTGTTTTGTCACCCACATCGTTTGAGGTTTCTATTGACGTGCCGCAACCTTTTTACTTAAAATTTTATTGTGGCTTATAGTTTACTGCATCATTATTGGTGCGGACATTCAGGGCTTTTAATTCATACTATCGCTTTATTTCTGGAAATCCCGACAATAGGAGGACAAGTGCATTAAAAGCATCAGCGGCGGCTGCCTCATTCGTATTTTCTCACTTCAGCATTGTGTTGAATTTGCACTGTAAACACCATGCAAATACACAACATTTTTAAATATATGCACAGGGAAACGTTTATTGTATATTGTATCTTTGAAAGAGAAGGAGGTAGCCAATTAAAAATTATTCCTAAACGTACGGATGGCCTATGCCTTACTTAAATGATATTTCGCGACAAAAAAACAACATGGACGTGAGAGAAGACGACACACCAAGTGCAAACTTTGCGCTTGGTGTGTCGTCTTAGACACACTATTTAGTGTGTAGTATATAGTGTATCACTATCAAAGTGATACACTATCTCTTCGAGTTTGTGACAGGCAAAGCAGTTGCTTGCAATCAGCTTATTTGAGGGAGCTGCTTTGTGATGCCAGTGGGAGCGCAGTCGCGTATTATTTATAGTCTTTCGTGGGGTTTCTTTACTAGTAAAAAAAAACTTGTACGCAACTAATATGTCACTGAAAACACTGCAATTAAAAGTCATTTGGGAATGCCTACAAATGCCTCATTGACACTTTGATAATTACGACAGTACACCTCAAGTTAGGTACTTAATTATAATTACCTAAATAAATCTCAGTAATGAAAAAATTACTGGCAGTGACTCCGCTGTACGGGAAACTGTATGCACTAGGTTTTCGTCGAGTAACACAATTGCTCTTTATTTAAATCTTGGTGCATGATAGTTGGGGCACCCTGCATAATTTACTCAGTAACTGAAATGAGGCCAAGTCAGATTCACTGAAAATCGGAATCAACAACAATCATGCACAGTAGCGCTTATACTCGGACTCACTGAAAAAAACAAATTATATATATATATATATATATATATATATATATATATATATATATATATATATATATATATATATATATATATATTTGGAAAGCTAGTCAGGACCCAGCCCCCCCCCCCTCCCCCGTTAGAAGAAATTAGATCTTTCTGCTTATGTGCTGCAGCCTACTCAATTTGTACAAAAGGCTTGAAGGTACCCCCAGGCTCCACAGCTGCAATGACTTGCACATTGGATCGAATTGTAGAAATTTCTAATACCAATTATAATGGCTTTTAACGATATTGTAGTTCTTGCTTCATATGTCCGTGTCATTTTTTAGTCAGTTTTATCTAGGAAAAATGTGCATGTTAGGATAGAGTAAATATGGTATGTTTTGTAGTGTAGGGTGATGGCAGGATACCATCTGGCTGAGGTGCTTTGCTTAGTGTTCATCAGCCTCATTGGAGACCGCCTGTATGGAAAACTTCGCTTTAGAAATTAAAGATGGTGACATGTTGACATATTGTTGTAAGAAGACTGCACAAGCTGTCAGAATCCAGCTCTCTCTTGTATAGAGGGGATGTTGAAACACTCCTTAAACATCATAAACTTGCCTAGCCACTAGACAATGCATTTATGCACTTCTGAGACTCCTGTACACACGGCAGGGAGCCAGGAGTTTTACTCAAAGGACCATGTACCAATTACTTCAACTCCTTAGGAGTCCCAACCACTTTTCATGCTTACTGTGATGCATCAATAAGCATGGCAGCTGTTGCATAGATTTTTTGGGTTGTCTTGATAAAGTAGTGCATATAAGAGGACCAAAATACAGAGATATATTTTACTATTGGTGGAGAAGCGGTGCCATCTGGTAGCAAGGGATGATACCACTGTGCCAATAATGGCCTCTGAGATTTAGCAGTGCAATGGCCAAATATTGGAGTTCAGCACAATAATGGGAGAAATATGGGAGAGGCCTTTGCCCTGCAGTGGGCGTAACCAGGCTGATGATGATGATGACAATAATGGGGGGTGAGAGCAATGGGGGCATTTCTTCATGCCTGGACAACACGTTTAATAGTGCAGGGGTGCAAAAAAAGGAGGAGAAGGCGAAGCAATAGTTGATTTTCAATTGCTGCACTTATATGAGGTGCATACAAAATATTGTTGCTAGAAAAAAAAAAGGGACTTGTGAGGCAATGACCTACTGTTGTTTCTCTCTCTCTCTCTCTTTCTCTGTACTTTTTCCTTTTGTTTATTTTGCATATTCAATAGCGTAGCCTTCTCATTCTGCATTCCACATTTTCCTTATTAACTGTGTTGCGTGCTTAAGTGCATGTTGCCTTTTTTTTTGCTTCTAGGCTTTTCTTTTTTTAACATGCTGCCTTGTATCATTATGCCATGTTCTTTCTTGCCACATGCTTTAGTAATGTGCTACTGAATTCTTGTTATACCACTCACCTCTATAATGTTTCGGCTATTGAGGTTATGCCAATGAACAAATGATACACTCCTCATCTTTATCGAGAGGCGTTGCAGGGCCTCTTTAAGTGTCCTGTCCTGAATTAGAAATTCAGGACCAATGTGTCACAAAGTCGCGACAGCCGGCTGAAGAGGCAAACGGGCCTGTGCAGCAAGCTGTTGCTAACATGTCATGCGTTTTTCTTGCTTTCAGGCCAAACATCCATCACACAATTTCTTTTGAGGCTGTCCCTGACGCTCTTGAGAGCCTTACAGATAAGAGAGTGGGCAAAGTCGTGATGAAGATGAAGTGAACGAAGCAGTGTGCTGTGCCATGCAGCGGTGCTAAAGTTCGACAACTCTTTCTTCTGGTCACTACGGGCTTTCCACGCCCCTTTCTCCGTCACTCAAGTAGCCAGTGTCTTTATAACTAGCTCTAGTTGTTTGTAACATCCTTTTTTTCAGTGCTGGCCTACACAACACTACCACATTTACGTGCTCTTGCGGCTCGCAATTCATTCTAGTTTTATCACCCGTTCCTTGAACACCGTAGTGCTCGCCGCCGATGGTGGTCCCAGTTACAACGCCGTTAGGATAGTAGATTTACATGTGCAGTACGCTAGCAAAATGCACACCTTAACTTGCTCATTTGTGTAGCACACGCTGTGTGATGTCCTTGTGATAGAGCACTCGGCTACGATAATCGAACCCCCTCGCACAAGCTCTTGAAACTAGTTCATACACGTTTAGTTCTGTACAGGGAATGTGACAGTTAGCTTCAGACCTTTCTGTTAATGGTTTCTGTTAAACTTTTTGATGTTTAGACTCTGGTTGTGTGTCTAGTTTGTGGCTAGTCATTGCAGGACCTTGTGAACGAGCAGCACTGTATCTATGTGCACTTGACTAGCGGTAGCCTCAGGGGCCAGCCAATGTGTATCTTGTCACATGCATGTTGTAGAGTGTGGGATGTCAGTGTTCGCTTCTGTCATCGTGTGCACATTATGGCGGACGTGAAGAACGAGTGACGGTTTGTGTTGTTGCATTTACAGAGTTTCAAATCTCTGAAACAAGGATTAATGTATTGTTAGAATGGAGCCCTTGCCATGCTTTGTCCACGCAAAAAGAATGTCCAAGACAATTGTGACTTGTCCGTGCATATACAAAAAGCCTGTGCCCATGTTGTAAACTTGCAGTGACCCACTTGTGTTAGTTTTAATTTTGAGTGACGACTATTTGTTAGCTGCTGACTGTGAGAAATTGCTCTGTTAAGTGTCTGATTTTACTTTAAGCTGCCAACATTGTTGATTGTGGGCCATACATTAAATAGTGACTGTGCTGTAATACATTTATGTCACTGAGCAAATTTGGTCTCACTTTCAGAAAATGTTGCTGGCAAAACAGCGTGTGATCTAACAAGTCCAAGAAACGCATTTGCGTTTGGTGCAGATTGCGTACTCTACGGTAGACTCTTAGCAGCAGCTATAAAATGCTGAATCATATGGGAAGTCAGTGGATGGAAAGCATGTGCTTAGAAGTTTTGAACATGCATTTTATGTTCTGAAGGAAAAAGAGAAGTACTACAGTACCACGAAGCTAGTCCTCAGTGACCCCAATGCATTGTGCATTGTCATTCCTCATGATTGTTTCACATCAGTTCACATCAACACTGGCAATGGTTGCAGTTTTCAAAAACGCCAGTTTTCTCTGCACACCAGCAAATTATACACTGCTCACTTACACTTCTTTGGTTACTGCTAACTAGGAATATTATGCTTAGGTTTCATAGTCACAATGTTGCCCTTTGTCTCTTGACTTCATTCAGTTTCATTGTGCTGTCGTGGTTCACCTTATGAGATGTATTAAGTAACGCTTGAGTGTAAAGTTTGCTTGGAAATATAATACAATTTAAAAAATAATTTTATGCGTACAGGTAACCAAACCATTGTTGCTATCATTTGTAAATGACAGTTCTTGAGTGATAGCTTAATGGAAAAATGATCTTGAGTGTATTTCTTTGGGAGCGACATCCAATGTTCTGCGTCATATGGCAGAGTAATTGCTTGCAAAAGTGTGCATATGCATGCACCAGAAGGCCTCCCCATACTCTTTTATGGCTTCTTAACAACATTGTATTTGAAAAGTGCTTTTTGTCTAGGTGACCCATTGTACGCAATTCTATTTGTGTTTGCATATGCTGGGCAGGTCAGGCTATGAGAGCTACGAGATGATGGTACCATGTAAACGTTAATAATTTTTCTTATTAATTCTTTGGGAAATTTGCTGTAGCTCCTACTTTATACATATTTCGCTTGCCTTCTTCCCTTTGTACTGCCTTCACCATTCCTACTCCTGAGAGGAACTTGTATTACTTCCATTTACAAGTGACTATTTACACTTTTGTGCTTCGCCTAGTGTTCTCACACATTATCTCGCAGTGACAGGCAGTTTTGAAAGTTTAGCATCCCAGTTATTGAGGTAGATGTAGTGATATATTACCCACTTGCAGTCCCATAAATTCATTGTTTATCTGTCCCTCTTTCAGCTAGCTTTCTTTCATGCTGTGTGCAGTTTTCTTGCACATTATCCCTCCTCTTATGCAAAAAAAAATCTTAACCACAATGCTCAGTACCACTGTTGAAAGACCATGCGTCTCTTAAGCAGCAAGTGAGCAGAAGCTTGCACGGTTTTACAGTTAGCAGCGCAGGTGACAAATGCTTGTTATCAACACTCTGCAAAAGAGGCTGGCAGCAATAGATGTGCGCAGTACTCAGATTTTTTTTTTCAAGCAGAATTGGATAAACCTGTGACACTTGTTAAAAATATTTTAAGAATATGTTCAACTGGTTGTGTTCAGACCACTCCAGTAGCACTGCAAAAGTCATGTGGAACACCATTTAAGCTGTACTACGGGCATAAATACTCTGCAATAGCAATACCGAAGCAAGGTTGTCGCTCTAGACCCACTGATTCTTGTAATACAACATTAAAGCTGTCGTTACACTACTTTTATAGAAATTTCAGAGTGATCTGAAACAGTCAGTTTTGTGCACTAAGATACCATGACAGAATTGTCGGTAATCTGTGCTGTTCTTGTACTGCGCAGATGACACCATGGGCAAAAACGTGATCTATTTAACCATAAAGACTCCATAGTAGTTCATGGTCATATGCTGCATGCATGTGTTAGTTAGCAATCACCACATTATCACTTCTTTTAGCTTTTCTTGGATTTACCTGCTGATTTAAAATTACAATTTCAGTGAATGTTGGTTTCTGGCAACAGAAAACGAAAACTTGTGATTTCCATCAAAATTTTCTGAGGCATTTAGTTCTTTGGCAACCCCTTTGGAAAATGCCAGGATGAGCCACTTCCAGTCTGAGTATTTAGCCAGTTAGACACCTCTTTTTATTTGTGATTGATAACCTTGCCACAGGGAGCCTTAAATGCCAGTGGCCTTAATGGCCTCAAATGCCGCTATCTTAACTGCAAATGACATTGATAGCAAATGTTCAAGCACCACTGTACCAAGGAAAATTATAACTTGGTTTATCTTTGTTTATGTCCTTGGAGAATACATTAAAAAATATCAATATGAGTAAACAAAAATAATACAGCAATTAATTTTTGATGAGTTTGTTGAATTATCTGCACATAAAATCTCAGTCAAGTGTTTCGAAAATACCACTAATTTTTTTCGTTAAATTTATTGCACTTTTAAAGCTGAATTTTGATGTATCAAATTCAGGGTATCACAAATGATATGTTGGGCTTTGTTGGGTTAAATCTTAGTGCTGTTAGCACTGAGCAGAGTATTGAAAAATCAACGCTTTATCAAGTGTGCACCATTGTTCCCGTGTTTGTGTTGAGCAGGACACTTACTAGATGACCTTAAACAAACACTTAACAAGGACCGTTATGACTTTCTTTTTTTGAAAGAAATACTTTTTCACGCATCAGAAGTCTTTGGCAGTGACATCATAAATCATTGGGCTATACTTTAGTTTCGCGTCCTTCAAAATTACAGGCGTTATTTTTCTTCAACCACACTGTCTTTAGATTCAACAGTTGTGGACATGTGTGCTCTCTGACGCGTTACAGCAATCCTTGCTTTAAAAAACAAACAAAAAAAGAACTTAACTTTGTTTAGTGACCTTATTGGCAAATTTAAGCAATATATAAGCTTTCTGAAAACTGTCAATTTATGCCAAGCTTCTGTGATCGGCGGTAGTATTGTCATAATTTCATCTAGTGACATGAAACGCGCATTTGCAAAACCGACTCTGAAATTGGTGGCATTAGGGAACACAATACCCATGCCACGCAGGCACAAAAGATGACATTAATTGATTAGTCATTCGCATGGTGCCAAATGAACATGCTTAACAGCATTAAAGCTTAATGAAACTTGCAGCATCCTCGTGCGCTTTCAACTCATTTCGCTGTTGCATGCATACACTGTGTACTGGCGCTCTAAATGTTAACAGTTGCGGCTGCACAAACATAAATTTCTACGTAAAATATTTACCAGCTAAATAATTTTCTGGCATTGCTGCACTCATTTCAGCTATCAACATTGCAGCATTTAATGTCACTAAGACTGCGTGTGTGGTACGAACTTGATGTTAAGGTCCTGGCCACTTAATGACAAACCTCACCCATGTGGCCTTTGATGTCGTTAACCTTACCCATGTAACACTGGTACAGACTGCAGTCCTCAAGTATGAGGCAAGCCATTAACAAGCTCCCCCCGTGTGTTGGGACTCTCATTGTTTAATTGCAGGGCATGCCTTGAGGCAAAACTACCTTTCCTGTACTCCCTGCCAATACTGCTTTGGCAACTAAGAACAAAGCTTTGTCCTTTACATGCTTTGACTTCTGGCAAACAAAGGTTTGCACCAAGTGTGCCGCTACTGTCTTGAAACGAACACATAACAACGAAAGGGCACAAGGAAGGCGTGCCAACAATCTTACACACCAGAACATTTAATGGATGGATTATTGGTGAGCTATTCCAGATGTGAAGCAACAGTACAGACTGTGTGGTCTATTGGTGCTCCTTGTAAATGTTGCAAAGTGTGTTCCATGTACATGTTTGAAGAATTTATCCCCACCTCGAAAACACTGCTACATGTCCTACATTGAGAAGGAAAACAAAATTTGGTTGTGACCTTTTGGAAGAGCCATGTTTGATAAAATATGCATGTTTCATTATTTACATTAGCAAATGCTTCACATGCAGTTGATAAAGTATCATTGCTCACGCATCAATTGCCAACAAGTTTGTCTGGGAAAAAGAAAATGTTTTCTCCTCTTGCAGCCAGTACACCAAAGTGAGAGCTGCACTGTTACGGCCACAGGTAGAAATTCACCTCTCAATTCTAGCTCCTTCATCAATCAGCTTTTGTGGGCACTTGTAGAGCTAAAAAAAACTTATAAAAATATGCACCATAGCCTTACTTGCTAAAAAGCTGCTTCAGAAGCCATTTGTTATGCTTTTCAGTGGCTGTATGACGTAACATTCCTCTCATTTTTTATTATTTTTGCCTTGCATCATTCGTTGGCATGACGCCAGGTCTTCTTTATCACTATTATTCGCAACTGGCCGTGACAGATGATAAAAAAAATGAATAGAATTGACAAGGAATCCTTGTATTCATTGTTTTCTTTTTTGGCTGTTGTTCTCCATTCACACAATTTCACTACTTAGAGCTACATTATGAGCTGTGATGGGTCTTTCACCTTTGCCACAAATTTACACAACACAACCGCATAAATGCTTGTCCCAATGCTAATGCAATGTACTTCTGCTAAGCAATAAAAACTTTAGGCACCCCAGCCATTTGACAACTCAAACGGTCTGCATAATGTGTTTTCTTTTCTTGCAAACACGCTGCACCCTCCCTGTACGCCTACAGAACACTGCCGTCGATTAACTGCAACATGACAGGGTCAACCTTTGGGTTGTCCCATGATGATAGATCCTTTGGTTAACTGTTACATGACAAAATAATCCATTTGGTTAATGGTCACATGACAAGATAGTCTTGTCGGTTAACTGCCATGTGACAAGATAACCCTTTTGGTCATGGTGTACTATCGCCACAAATTCAAATGCAGTAAATTATGAAACTGCTCCCATGTGTCACTATGTTTGCAGCTTCACCTGCATTTGTAACAGTGGCCCAATTCACAATCCAAGACGCACACTTACTAATCTATGCTTAGAAACCAGCTAGATTGCATGTCGAACTTACAACTTGCGCCATAACAGGAGTTATGATCAGTTGCTTCTTGTTTGTATTCTGAGTTGTGCAATGGTACACATTTGCGTATATGATTTGTTTTTGCCTTAGAATGACTTCTTTGACAAGCATTCTGTCTTAACAACATTTCAATATGGGATCAGGTCAGGCTGCTCGACTGAAACTGCTCCTCTTAAACAAAAAAAAGACTAATTTTAAAAAACATAGAGGCAAGGAAACTAACACTGGGACTATTCCTAAATTTCTCAAAAGCTTTCGACAGGATTAACCACGGGACACTATTACAAACATTTAGTTATGGTACATGTGGAATTGTTTTAGACTTCATTAAAAGTTACATAACCAAGAGAAAGAGTGGGTATCATTAAATAGGAAATTATCTTCGCTTAAACTTAAGCAGGTTTTGCCTCAAGGTAGCACATTGGGGCCACTTCTATTTATCATTTACATAGATGACACTGTAAATATTGATGATTCAACTAACTATATTACATATGCAGATGATACCAAGTGATTCTTTTGAGGAACTAAAGATGATGAACTCATAAATTCGGCATACTAAGGAAAATATGTAACTGTTCGGTAAAGAACTCTCTTCAGTTAAATTGCTCCAAAACAAAGGCGGTTCTCTTTAGAGCGAAGTCTTCACCTTGCGAGTGCTTCACACTCAACGACACGAAAACAGAACTTTCTGCTATAGCTAAAACATTCGGTGTTATCTTTCATAAACTGATGCTATGGGACCACCATACAGATTACCTACAAAATAAACTTAGTAAAGCTTTAGATATATTGTGCAGATGCCAGATATCACTACTGATATTCCAGCAGAACTTTTTGTTGGGCTAGCTGGTGCATGTTACTGAGGTATTAAAGTGCCAAACAGACGACACAAAAGAGACATGGACGAGCGCTCACATACACATCACATACACGTGATGTATTCCTCAAGTTTAAAACTTTACGAGTAAACCCTCTTTGCGAATATAAACTTATGCATTCCTTAAATGTGAGATGAGTAAGGGTACTACTCATATCAGAAACATTGCAAACCTGCATTAGAAGCCAGCTTTTTGCCTAAATCGATGCACTGGGCAGTTGCGTGCCCATGCACTAATTACGGCCTTCAAACACTTTCCTGCTGTCTTCCCTCGACACTTAACAAATATAAACGAAGTGATGGAAACATATGTAAAGTATCTAAAAACACATTACTGTGAATACTTCTGTGAATGTTAACTTTCTTGTGTGTCACTTGAAAAGTATTTCTTTACCGTTTTAAAGTTAGTATTTCTGCTCTTGCTGTACGATGTTGTTTTTTTTATCTTGCTACAAGTATGTATAATGAATATGTTGCCATGTTGCCGCTTGTTGTTCATGGGGAGGTGGGACCAGTCAAGCTGCAGTTATGCAGCTTTTAACCCGCCATCCCCACCGCTTATGTACATCAGTGTACATAAGTGGTAAATAAGCTTCTCTTCTATATGCAATAGAGGAGAAAAAAAATGTGGGCGTTGAGCTATCGGTCAAATGAACCCTCTGCTTACTCATTATAACTCCAGTTCACTTCAAACTGCAGAGTACTGCTGTGCATGGCCACTTTGCTAAGGCACTGCCGTGTTTGAATGTTAAATGCGTCATGTCCTGTCAGCAGCAGTGAAAATAGGTTTTCATTCATCATAATTTCCGCAGCCAATACCCAACTTGTGCATGCAGTTTGAACTATTGATTCAAACATTTTTTTATGATAAAAAGAAATGTGTCCACTACTGTACACTAAACTGAAACTTAATTACTGTAATTACAACAAACTCATTAGGAAATGCGCAAATAATCGTTCTACCATCTTCAATTGCAGTGCGTCACAATTCACGACTGAAGGGGTTAAGTAGCGGCTCATGTCATGCTTTTGTTTATATTATGACTATCACTTTGAGGATGCAGCACCTAAATGCAACTCAAGAGAGTGCATTGTCTGCACCATCCAAGCTGATGCTATGCAAGATGAGACAAGCTAAAATGCAGCCACGCAAGAGTAGACACACAGCGTACCAAAATTGTAATTTTATGACAATATCACAGCACCAGCTACATTTCTGCTACAACTGCAGAAAACACCTTTTTTTTTTTTCTGTTAGCATCGTATCCACGTGACGCTGTTCATCAAGAATGTTGCAGTTATGAGCTGTCCAATTTTATTAAGGGCTGACACAAATGCCCATTAGTTCTCATCTGAATGGTGCATTTTATTACTCGTCAATGGCTCCGTCTACTAGGAGTTTCCAGAGATGTGGTTTGATTGCGGGCAAGTGATGTAATTTTCAGTACTGCTCCTTCAGAAACTTCCTGATGGCCTCGAAAAAGTTCAGGAAATGATGGATGTTGTGCAAGTTTAGCAACACGAACGCCAGCATTTCCCCCGCGTTTAGCAAATGGTTGACGTAGGCCCGCGTAAAATGTCTGCATGCGTAACATGTACATCCCTCCAGGAGAGGAACAAACTGGTCCCTGTACTTGCAATCTTTCATGTCCAGCACAAGTTCGTGATCCAACAGGTCCCTCTCGAGCATCAGCGAGAGGCCCTTGTCATTGTCGCAGCTGCAGCAGAACGACAAAGCCATTCCATCATCGGTAACAGTGTTCGCGAACGACGTGTCAAAGACGTCTATGCCGCTCATAGCGGCCTTCAGTATGAATTCTGGCCGCAGTATGCCGTGCAGGAACCGCGGTTTGTCTTCGGGCAAAAACGAAATGACCTCCTCCAAGAGGCCATTCACCTCTTCGAACTTTAGGCTTCTCGACGCCGGGCCGTCGATGTGAAAGCCTTCGATGACGTATCCGTCGACGTCGCGCTTGGCGATCTCCTTCGCGGAGGTATGGCGGTGCTCTCTGCTGTAGCCGCCAACGACTGTTCCGAGAATGCAACTGTCGCGGAGGGCGCTTGACACAGATTTAGCAGCGACGCACTGATCCAGCAGGGAAGTTGTTCTTTCGACGGCGCGCTGAAGCCTTTTCCTCGTGGCATCCTTCGGCGTATCGCTGTCGCAAAGCGCTTGGTAGCAGGACGGCTTGAACGATTCCACGATGCGCATGAAACTGGGGACGTTCAGGTGAATGCGACCACCCTGATCCCAGATGGAAACGCCGGCCTTGTCGTTGAACCCAGACGGCGTCGCCTTCATGGGATCCTGAACCCTGATGAAAGCTGGATGCGTCGGCATGCCTGCGAACTTGGAAATTCCGGCGCCGAACTCCTGAACCGAGTTTGAGAAGTTGGCGATGGGAGGCAAGGGGAACAGCGCCGGGTGATGGTCGACGCCCTTGATCTTGTGGAGCATGTCGTACGTCAAGTGAGGAACGCTACCGGCTTGTGTGTACAGCAGGCACATCGGTGTGGAGAAGCGCTCAGCGTCGGAAGCGCCTTGGAGAGCCCAAATCTCGCCACAGCGGCCGCTGTTGCTTTTACAAGCGTGAGACACGGAAAAGCGCATTGCGTTGGCAGTGTCAAACGAAGTGCCACTCCAGCGTTCAAAACATAATATAGAAAACTCGTAACGCAGTCGACGAAAAACTTAAATGACAGAGTGAATGAATGAACGGCAGGCACGTGTTGCACGTAGCACCGTCCAAACGTCCGCTCACGAAATGCACATCACATTGGTGCAAGACGAAATAAGTCCACGCGAGAGGGAAGCCACCAAAGGTAAATCCGAACTTGTCTTACGTCTCGGTCAGTTAACAGTTTCAAATCAGCGCTGAAACATGTCACTGTAGGCGCGCATATTGGCACGTATACAATGCGGGCGCAGCCATATTGGGCATTGATGCCTTCGCAATGGTGCTTTTATCTGTTCACGCGTCCCACCGGCCACAGAAGCCGACAAGATGCGATGACCGTAGTTTTATCGGTGTATTTTCTGCTGACCATAGAGCTGCTGACGAACTGTTTGAGTGCGCGGTTACAGCTTGGTTACAGTGCGAAAAGGTGAACAGACTACCTCACGAAGTCGCAGGTGGTAGACGCTCAACTTTGACCAACTTACAGCTGCTGCCAGGCCTTACTTATCACGCCGTAGTGGGGGTCTCTGGACTGATTATGACCATCTGGGGATCTTTAACGTGCATCTAAACCTTCATATACGAGCGGTTTTGTATTTTGCCGCAACAAGATTCCTCGATCTTGAGTCCTCAAAGTTGAATGTAGTATAACTAGTTGTTTACTTATGCTTCCTTTAAATGAACCGGGATGAATTTTTCAGCTGCAAGGCTTTCTTTCCTAGAAACTCGTATACACATGCAGAGAGAGAATCCCAGCGCATGTTCTATAAATACGCCATTCTGCATAACGTGAAAGGAACATGGTCAAAAAGGACTGCCCATTTTCTTTAAGTGCCAATTTATATAAACTAATCCGTCCACATTAATTATCAATCACGTTTGATTATTATGAAATTTAAAAATTTGGATATTTTTTCGCGTCTGAGATTAGTACTTATCCAGTGACTTATCAATAAATCATATCAGGCTTTGCTAGAGTGTAGAATTAAGGTACAACTTTCAGTGTAGCCATTATAACAGTTGCTTGATGAATTTATTGACGCAAAAGCATCAAATGACTCATTGAATGAAAAAGCCTACATCCGGCGTCTGTAGCAGCGAAACAGCGCCTAAATTCCCATTGGCTTCGACGCCATGGCACAAGCGCGCCTGCATAGGGCAGAGTGGACGAAGGGGAACAACTACTGCCACAGCAGCGCGCCAGATGTTGTGCAAGGGGAACTTGGAGCGTATGAAAAGTCGCCCCCAACCCCACTTTTCAAGGAATCCAAGGAGCACATTTATTTTCAAGGAGTTTCAAGGGCCCTTGCATCTCTTTTTCCGAATTCAGCGGTTTTTGAGGTGGTATATGCACCCTGGCACCCAGGGTTCATACTCTCAAGAAACCAGGAAAGCATACACAAAACACTTGTAAATGCAGTGTTTTCTTTCTACATGCAACAAACTTTGCACATACATTAGACGTGTCTTTCCACCAAATGTGGAAAGACGCGTGTCTTATTTCTCCGAGGACGCCAGAAAACCTATTATGCATCTCATATTATGCAGGAAAGACGGAAAATAGTATTCAGTAATTATTTGTACAGCTAATAATTAAACTAGACAATTTAACTGTTCGCAACACATTGTCCTTATTATGCCCTCCATTTCTACTAAATGCGAACTCCAAGTGATATACACAGCTACCAGGACTTAAACATTTTGCATGATGGCTGTACAATGCTTTTGAGCACTTGCCTAAAATTGTTTTGCAAAACACTTAAGCACCTAGGGCCCTTGAAACTTCTCCAGGAAATCGCCTATAAAACGCAACGTGTTCCTTTGAAATGTCACTTGTGCAACGCATTCAGTTCCTTCTACAGGTTGAGCAAGTTTTGTACACGGTTCTTAAAATATGCTTTCAACACGCTTGAAGAAGTACTTTATAGGAAAAATTGCCAATTAACCTACACAGTTATCCCTTCTATTGTAAATCACCCACAAGATGTCCCCTCTTTCTACCGAATCTATAAATACAGAACCCCATCTATATCACTGAGATTAGGCAAGCCCCAATCATAGCCCTATACAGAGCAGCATGTCAGCGGTTATATACGCGCCGGCAAAATTCTGTTTTTCTAATAAAGAGCCCCCTCTCTCTCTCTCTGGCAGAGCTGCAAGACCTAGATGGTTCTAGTAACATTGGCTGCAGCCAGTGGCGTAGCCAGAAATTTCGTTCGGGGGGGGGGCTCACATTGCAGCTAGGCATCCTCCTAAGAGGAAAAATTAGGTCGGATGCTCCTATCTAAATACACGTAGAAGGAAAATTCGTTTTTCTCGGCAACCACTGCACCAAATTTGATTATATTTGTTGCATTTAAAAGAAAAACTTAAATTCGAGCGCCTGTTTGTTTCGAATTTTCGATTTATGTCGTCAATATTTTATTGAAAAGTGGCCCAAATCGAAAAGTTTCAGAAAACGAAACAATTAAGTTTATAAATCTGTAAATCAGCAATGAAAATTGATATCACAATTCCGTGAATTACACATAATATTACGTCTACAGCGGACAAAATTGATATGTTACACATGAGTCTCAAAAAATAAAGTATTATGGAAATACGGCTCTTGCAGAACTCTTGTACATAACATAACCAATTCATGTAAGATACAAATAGACATATCCTATTTGTCCGCTTTGAATGGTGTAGTGGGTGCCGTGTACAGAACAGCGATATCTGTTCTTGACGCAGAGCTCTTAATTCGTAAACTTCGTCCTATTTTTTTTCGAAGTTTCGAATTTTTCAAAATATTTTAAACAAAGTTCCGGCCCTAAATCGAAATTCCGCTTCCAACAGACACTAGAATTCAACTTACTCTCTCAAATGCAACAAATTTCATTAAAAGCGATTCAGGAGTTATCTCAGAAAAGCGTTTCTACGTTTTACATGTATCTAAATAGGCCGCGTCGGAGTTGCGCCCAAGCTAAGCTTCCTCTTAAATAATTTGACTAGGGATCAAATACAAGAATAATAACCTCATTGCCAAAGATGCTGCAAACGAATTCTTGAACGCTGCGCACTGTCAATACAAGTAAAATACATATTTTTTCATAAAATATTATATTCGTATGTGCCAAAAATCGTGCCCAACGTAACTGATGTCAATGCTTCCATGTTTTTGTCTATTTAATAATAAAGAAAATATCACATGAACTTTAGAACTACATCAGTTCGAAATCAGCAAAGCAGTGCATGTCGCTGATATGAAAAATGTAAAGGCCATGAAATGAACAAGTTGAGGACAAATATGTTAATGAAACTTTGTCATTCAAGGTCCTTGTTTACATCCTTGCACATATGCAACGGCCAGTGAAAAATCTCAATGACGCTGTCATTTGTTCCAATGAATTACGCAGAAACATCTATCACAGGTCGTGTATCGTGAGTAATTGCACCGAAATTATACTGGCAGCAGAGAGCACGTATCAGAAGCAGGAGTTCTGCAGAGTATACGAGGGTGAGTCAAATGAAAGTGAGCCAATGCAAATATATGACAAACGAGGTACTTTATTTAAAGTAGCCTCCATGAGCATTTAGACATTTAGACGTTTCTCTCATTGACAAACGAGTCGCGTAATTCCAGTCTCATAAAGCTCCTTGGGTTGCTGCTTCAAAACGTCTGCAACTGACTTTCACGTCATCGTCCGAGACGAATCTGGTTCCCATGAGCTGTTTTTTCGGTTGCCCCAAAATGTGGAAGTCGCAAGGCGACAGATCTGAGTTGTATGGCGGATATTGCAGCATTTCCCACATGAACTTCAGTTTTATATTAACCACATCAGCGACTTGGAGATGGGCATTGTCGTGGAACAAGATGAACCCATTCGTCAATTTTTCACGTAGTTTGTTCTTGACTGCGACACGCAGGCGATCCGGCGTTTCACAATATCGTAAACAAGTGATAGTCTCTCAAGATTCAGTAAATTCTATCAGTAATGGCCCCTGACGATCGAAAAATAAAAGTCAACAACACCTTTCCGGCGGAAATGGTGGCCTTTGCTTTCTTTGGGGGTGGTGAATTCAAGTGTTTCCATTGTAAGCTTTGCCGTCGTGTTTCAGGCTCGTAGTAGTGGCACCATGGTTCGTCCTCGATCACACTTGCAGACAAGAAATCGTCACCCTTATTGTAATACCGGATCAGATGAGTAAAGGCAGCGCCGAACTTCTCCGTATTCTGGCGGAGATTCAAAATCTTGGGCATCCATTGCGCACACAAGAGCCGATAACCGAGATGTTCATGAATTATGGCGTCAATGGTGACGGTGAACCGAACCGTGACTGATGTTCACACGCTCTGCCAGTTCATCGATGCTTATTCTCCGTTCTTGTGTCATCAGCTCATCAACCTTTGAAATTTTGTTAGGGGTGATCGCACGATGGCTTTGTCCCTGTCTGGGATCGTCTTTGCAACTTTCACGTCCTTCTTTGAACCGTTTGTTCTAACGCTTCACAGTGGCCAATGAAATGCAATGTTCAATCTACATGGCAGCCACACGATGAGTAATTTCTTTTCGGGAAACACCTTCAGCTGTCAAAAAGCTCACGGCACCACGCTGCTCAACTTCTGGAGCATCCATTACGTCACGCAACCATGTTCAACCAAGTTTATGAGCGCATTAAAGAACATTTACGCTCACACCTGCGTGCCACTTTTGTAAATGAAGGATGCCTGCGTGCTACGCGCAGTCCTTGCAGATAATGAACAGAACCATCATTGCGCGGGGTGGGTAGGCTCACTTTCATTTGACTCGCCCTCGTACATTAGAAATGCGAAGATACAATGGAATATACAAATGCTAAGATACAGCTTGATAAAGGGCAAAAAATTGCCACTGGAAACAAAGTTCACTGCACGTATACACAAAACCTCGCAACAACATATCTAAACATACGTATAAGTTTCCAATAAATCTACGTATCTAAGAAATCATGGTATATAATGGGTCAAACAAGGCAAATAAACATGTTGCGCAATCACAGATTCACAGAATCCTAATCCCGCCCCAATTCCATCCACTCCCCCGATGTATCACGCGCGACGGAAGGCGCGGCGCGCTTGCTCCCCGCTTTTCTTCTTTGCGCACACAAGACTGAGCGACCATCATCGGTTCACCCATCCCCTCCCCCCCCCCCCCCCCCCCCACACACACACGCTTTCACTCGCACATACAGCATGCGGCGCGCGGTCACGATGTTATCGCCCTTAGACTTTATGCAGAATATGAGGGTGCCGGCGACGGCAGGAATGTGCTATGAGTCTCCATATAATTGCTATCGCAATAATATAATGAGCATCCGGCAGCTGAAGCGTCCCATGGTCCATTACTTTCCGCAAAAGAAGTAACAAAATAGAACTTTCACCATGCAACAATTCGCTGCGCCGCAACATTTTTTTTCTTTTGTGGGGCGGGGGAACCGTAACGAAACAAAATACGCAAAGGAAAGTATGTTGGTGACAATCGAATGCCTACTTTGGGCAACTAATGTGGCTATTAAAGAAATATTGAAGAAAACATGAGACCCTTGGTTCACCAAGAACCATGTGAATACTGCTCGGTATCCTACACTGGCGAGATAAGACTTTCTGGAGAGGTTGCGCTCATGCGAACGCGGTGCAATCCGTCGAGTCCCCACATTGATGGCGGCGAGCGACCATTGTTTCTTTTTCTCGTCTGCTAGCTAGAAAGCGCCCAAAAACTCTGCCAGGCGAAAATGCACTCGGCCAGAGAAAACCGAAGGCGCACAGAAGTGTGCCGCGCGGTGATCGGGGCAACACGAGAAAAACGCATGCGCTCTGGCTGGCTCTGACAGCCCCCGGGTAAGGGAGCGAGAACAACAACATCGAAGAGGCTCAACGTGGTCTTCGCGATTAAAAGTCATAGTAGAAAAATTAAATAAGAACGTAGTTACCTTGGCTGGCTTTAGTGTCTTCACTGGATGCTTTGGCGCAGGTGAAAAAAAAATGACATTTTTTATGTGACATGACGGCACGAATGAACCACCACAACGCTTCGTCTCATCGGGACTCGCTGCGGGCTTTGTCAACTTGTCTGACAGTACGTTGATTTGGCTAGTCTCGTTGTATGTCCCGATGTGAGAGTTTGGAAAATTAATGCACCTTTGGCGTCAAATATTTATGAGAACATTAAACTTACAAAGTTACGCAATTGAATATCTAAAGCACACGTTTGGAAATGTCAATGCACCTTTCAGACCAAAAGTTTATGAGAAATTTATACCCATTAAGTTTCGGAATTGACATTCACGCGCTCCGTAGAGTCCTTGATAGAGTGTAGATTCCGCAGCCTCCGCGAGATGCCGCGGCGAGCCCGTTCGCCATCAAAACGTCCTTGAAACTTAGTGCTCGGATGGGGCTGCTTGCGTTATGTGACTCCCGGTGCATGGGCATTGCCGCGAAATCCAGCCCGAGTTCGCACTTTTTGCGGTGAGATGGCTTTTCGAGCATGAAAAATACGTTCTAGACAAAATTCAGAATGATTTTCTGCGCCGGGGGTTGCTTTGGTCGGCGGTGCATGGACAGCGCGAAAATATTTCGGGGAGGGGGCTGAAGCCCCATAAGCCCCCCCCCTGGCTGCGCCCCTGGCTGCAGTGTTGATCTGCACACCATCTATTCAGGAATGCGAATTTGGAGAATTCATTTCAGTGAATTGATCAGTGAACATAGGAATGAAAAATAAGAGGATAGCAGCTTTCTTTTTCAAGGCTTCCACATGGTGTCCAATCGTCCAACCAGCAGGTTATGCAGCTAAAGCGACGGTAGCCAGTTTCAATAATACCCGTGTCACACGGGCGTTTGGAAGGCCTTCCAACTGATAGTCAGTTGACTCAAAGGTCAAGTTTGTGCTGCTACACGTACGGTCTCGAAGGCCGCCGAGTCAATAGTCTATCGAGTCAACGGAGCACCTTACAACTCTATCGAAATCTCGATGGCCTTTGAGCAACGGAAACGGAAATAGTGCGAACATGCCCTCTCGTTCACAGTATGCTCGTACTATCGGTTAGAAAGAACAAATCAAACCAAAATGTTCGAAAAAATACTATATATGGGTGTTACTAATTATTCAATAAAGTATTTTTGCTACTTGATATGTGCGAACTGTACATACCCTCGACAACAGCGATATACAGCGACGCAAACGTTGCCGCAGTTTCGCTACTCAACAACTTAAAAATTAAACATATATGTATGGCAATGTATAAACATTTCTTTAAATGTATAAACAAACATAAAAGAAATTATAGTTCTTTAAGTGGTTTTAATGTTGCTTAACTTTTCGTGACATGAAAACAAAAGTAAAGATCCGCAGCGCCACACAATTTTACGAGAAACACCTGAACCGCTCAACGGCCTTTCGAAAGTGCCGTGTAGCAGCGTGACAACTCCTTTGAGTCGATAGACTTGTGGCATTTCGAAGGCCGTCGACTGGAAGGCCTTCCAAATTTGCCCGTGTGACACAGGTATAAGATTGCATTATACAGGGCACTTGCCAAACCTATAGATGTAGACGCAATATAAAGCTGGCTGATCCCGATCATGCTGTAGCAATGCAGCCGCTCAGGCATAGAATAAACTCCTGAAAGCTTTTAGTGTATACGTTATATGCATAGGAATCAATAAAACACGATAGCCATGGCATCGCACCTAACCAGCACCTGCAGCAGAAGCTGGGAACAGAGCAACCTTATGAATGACTAAGGTTCCGGAACTGTGTAGGGCTAATAGACAGGCACGTACGCAGTCATCATGCCGCTGCCCTATGCAGTATTTCTTTATTTTACTTATTTTTTTGTGAAGGCTGCAAATAAATGGCGATGCCAGACTGCACTTAGGAAGTTGTACTCCATGCCTATGCAGCAGCTCCTCTCCAGCCGGACAATGTGCAGTTTGTAAATACAGTTCCTCTTCAGTCGCAAGCAGCACACACAACAATGTCTTTTTCCCCCTTGATGTACTAGGAGGCCAACAATGCAATGTTAATGCGATAGCGTTAAGGATACCGTGTCGCAGAAAATCAAAAGTCGGCGTTGAGCATCGTTTCGGCAAAAAGATTTTCAAACCACCCATACCCAGGCCATCCAAGTGGCACAAGGAATTTACTGAATTGATTGGATTTCTCAAGCTAAAATACGTGGCGGAAATCGTACACTACGACGTACACACAACCTACAGACATGATAGCTCTTGAATTGTAATTTGACTATACGAGAAAACAATTCTGTTATGCGTTTTTCTGTTAGTGTTTTCACAATTCACGGCATCCACCATTCAAGCACGCTGGCGCACAAATGGGCCAGCGAGTGGTGCACCCGGTTCCTTGCAATACCTCCGGCTTACGCTCGCCTCCACCACATCGCTGCCGACGCAAGAGGCCGCATTTATATTACAAAGCCCACCTTCGTGCATAGCGTTCACGGCCAGCATTTCCGAGTAAACATTATGGTTACATACGCTCCAGTTGCCGGGAAGTGTGAGAAGTAGTCGGGGATCTTTGAATGCTACCGCATTCCACTCTTCAAGGCGAAGCTTAAGCGTCCTCCAAATTTTCTTTCTTTTGTGACCAATGCAGATCTAAAAGCTTTATTCTTGAGCAGTGTGAGTGCAAACAAAGCAATGGTAGGCTCGAAAAGATTCTTAAAAGTTTACAGAAAAATAAAAGTTCTTAGAAGTTCACGAGGGCATCACCAATGTAAACACAATCTTGCATTATGCCTCAGTCATTTAGCGCTTTCTCAATCTGGCGCCGAAACGTATCATTGCACGCATGCACCACAGCTATCACCACAGCCAAATTGGACAGAGGTTTTCGCAGGCTAACTTTCATAAAGTGAACATAAGAGCCGACAGCTGCACGAGTTAGTATGCGTTCGTTCTGAAAAATAATGCCACAGAAAAAACATTGCACAAAAAGCTACGAAAACACGATGTGTGTGTGTGCTGCGTTATTGTCTTTTTGCATTCATGTTTCCTCTATAGAACAATTTTCTAGAATGAAAGTGCGCATAAGCATGGCCTTTACAGCAGCATGCTGTGCACCTAGGCATCCAAACATGACAAGTCATGAAGGGCATCTTGAGTTATCCATTTCAAAAGTGGCAAATGGAAGTCCCACAGTGGCGCTTACTATGTGAACAAACTAATCTTGTACTTACACCTTCAGAGCTACAGCCATTACAGGGCACAGTCATAGGTGAATGATTCGATACTTCAGCGTGTTGTCACAAAAGGCCCAGCATTACCTGTAACACACGTCTGCCCTACAATCTTGGAGATGCAAAATTTACCCAGATTCTACTGCTTTCCTTGAAAGAGAACTAGGTGATGTACAAATTGTACCATGGCTTTTGATGCTGTCATACAATGCGACCACTTGGCAGGCAAAATGTAATCCAAGTAAAACGTATAAGTGGCTGTGAGTTGTTTGACGTGCGTCGGTAATATGAGTCTGAAAGTAATGCACAAACATTTGGCTTTCACCAACTGCTTTCCAACTTAATATGGTTCCATAATTTAAGCACAACAGTTTTTTTGACATATTGACATATGACTGAGGCATAATACAGCACATGATGCAACCCAAGCTGATAAGCCACGTTTTTTACACAACTGTGGTCCACACGCATGTGAGTGGTCAGAGAAGTGAGATACCTTGTTTTAGAGCTGAAATTCAGCACAAAAGTCGTTTTTTTTTGTCTGCTGCACAAGAACTTCAGCATTTATGTTGTTGCTGGGCACAAGCGAACCCAGAAACACTCCACAATATGTGCACAAAAATATGTGCAACTAGACATTGTAAACAGCCAAGAAATCATTGGCATCGCATAGTGATGTCATTAAGGTGGAAAGATGGACAAGTTCGAAAGAATGCACACATATTTTTTTAATGGGGTTTTACGTGCCGAAGCCGCAATATGATTATGAGCCATGCTCTAGTGGACAACTCCAGAAATTTGGACCACCTGGGGTTCTTTAATGTGCACCTAAATTCAAGTACACGGGTGTTTTCACAATTTCGCTCCCATCGAAATGCGGCTGCCGTGGCCAGGATTCGATCCCACGAACTCGTGCTCAGCAGCCCAACACCATAGCCACTAAGCACCCACAGCGAGTCATACATATTAATCAGTGTGAAAACAATGGAAGACACAGAGTTAGAAGACTACAAGATGAGCGCTGTATAATAAATGAAACTTATTGAACAAGATGCTCGAAAAATAAAACGAACAAACAAACTACCTGCGTGCACAGAAAAGCTAAGCCACCTGGAAATAGTTACTGAGCAAGTGCGTTTTACAATCTAACAAAACGACAGATGAACGAGAAGAAAAGGAACTGAGGGGCCTGATTGTTATTAATCATATCATAAGAAGCCAACAAAGGCACCAAGGAAAAAATAGGAGAAATGACTAGTACTTACTAATTGAATTAAAGAAATGATAATGACAGATGGCTCAAATACACAATTATCACACAACCTTTCTACTATATATGGAAGGCTTCAGCAAGTTCATGAGCCCTTCAGTCTTTGTGCCTGATGATGATGTTTTTTCTTCAGTTGTTAGACAGCGCTTGTCTTGTGTATTCTTCCAACTCTGTCTTCCGTTGTTTTGTGCTGATTAATAAGTGTTGTCATTCATGGACACCGCATGTGCATTTTCAATCGCATGTGCAACTGTATTATACAAAATAAGAGTTTCCTTTATTAAACTGCCTTTGCACAGGTTTTGCTCGAGCTTGCACAATTAGAAACACCATAAGTGGATATAATAACGAACAATGATAGAATAAAAACAAAAAAATCCTCACATGACAAAATCCTCGTAGGTGATTGTAGTCCGTTCAATGAGCATAGAGATCATTAAAATACAACAAAAAAGAACTACATACACAATTATATTAATCACTTCATGCAGTAACATCAATCAACACTATTTTCCGGCTCTGGCTCTTCAGAAGGTAGTGGTGGTGGTTCTTCAGTTTCCGCTTCAATCTCTACAAGGCGCCGTGGGTTGACGGTGCACGAGTTCGTGCAGTTGTGCACCTTGTAAATGCCAATCAGGCGATCTGAGAGTTCGAACATGTTGTTCCTCAACGATATGATGATGAACTGCGCATTTCTCGTTCGTTCCTGAAAGTGCAAGCCGACAAAGCACAGTGAAACGTCTGGGGCCAGCCACGCGGCATTTCACTACACGAGATTTCAAGGAGGTCACTTATGGTGTACATGTCACTCAACTGGTTGCTAGCGCGCTCCGACTTGGCTTGCAGCATCGCAAAGGTCTCTCGACATTCGAAACGGAGAAAGCTTGCTCGAGCCACGTATTCAGCTGCTTCCGGAGCAATTGAAGGAGCCACGTGATCAAAATTCTGTCAGATCTTTGTCACACTCGCAGCTCGAAGGTGAGAATGCCTCACAGTACTCCAAATTGGACCGCAGTGCTCAAATAAACCAGGTGAATGCACCCCAAGTGCTCAATTTTGAACAGCCGAACGTAAACCACGCCCAAGGAGTATTAAGATAAGGTTGCTGGAGGGGGCAGTCCCCGCAGCTTCTTACCGGCAGAGGTGGAGCTTTCCTCTACATCACCTCTGAAGAAGAGCTGCGCCAGCTGTAGTCCATTCACAGTTCAAGCGTTCTTGCTCCTTGAGTTTTGTAAATGATAGGATATAATTGAAAAATAAGAGCTCGTTTCTGGCTAAAATATTACCTTTTGGCAGATTACTAATATCATATCCCATAAAATTTCCTGAGATTGAAGTTTTAACCTAAGACCGGGAACATAAAGATGCACGTTGAGCAGAATCCATGACACAATATCTTGAACCTGTGCGAAGTAGGATGAAAGCACTTCCTATATTCTCCACAGTACACTAACATTTCTTTGTGCCTATGGTAAGTAGCAGTGGAATGGCTCCACCTTTGGGACGTTATCTCCACTCCAGCAATTTTATTCTAAAACCTTTGACCTCACCATGATAGTGCTCAAGAGACCAGTCGAATGTATCATTACCTGAACTGGGCTTGTTATTTTTTTTCCATTACTAATAAAATATCTGCCTACAGTACAGGCATACGTGGGTCAAATAGTGTTTATTTTTTCATTCACCTCCTTGTATAAAAGCTACATATACGAGCAGAAGTCTGAAAACCCCAGAATCCATGAAAAGAATTGTTTCTTTGAAACCTAAGCATGCAGACTGAAATCAAGTGTACAGTGTATGTGTACTTGTTCAACCAATCAGACAATTCAGACAATCTAATGTTGTACCACTGTGATAGAATAAATTAAAAATTTTTTGCTGATGCTACGGTATAGACATTTGCGCATGGCTGTACCTTTCAATGGGAACTTCGGATTCAGTAGTTTGGAATGCAAGGACTATCATAGCAAGTTTTCAAGATCAACACTTTTGCTGATTGTCTCGAGGTAGTTGGCAGATCTACTGGTCCAGTAAACTCCGAGCTGAACTTCAAGCGCGTCTTAGAAAGTGTGCTTTGTTGCACGACACAAGAGGTTCTGAAGTGTAGTCTCATGGTAAAGCAGTCAAAAAGGCGTATTAAAATACAATGGAGTACACATGTGGCATGAAGCTATAGGAACGATGACATGCAATGACGATGATGGCCCAAGGAGACCCCCAGCAAGTGCTAGGCCTCTTTTTTATCCCTGAAGTAGCATTGCATTAGTGAGATCATGCACGAAGTAAGCCCTTGTGCTTGCACATAGGATCTAGATGTAATTTATTTGTTCACTGTCACTTATTGATTATTCAACTAATCCTCATCATGCCTCCACTGTTTGCAAATACAGTGCTACACAATGACAAAGGCATATGTCTACAGCGTTTCACTGTAACTGTGCCCTTAATCTGGCGAACACAGCCTACGTAGAACAAGACAAGAGTAAAACAAGATTTCTAATTAGATGAGCATGCAAGAGGCAGTGTGAGACGTACCTTGATGTAGTATCCCACGATCGACACATTCCTAATGTCCAACGCAGCGTCAATCTCGTCCATCACATAGAAGGGCGTTGGCTTGTAGTAATGCAGAGCAAATACAAGTGCCAGAGAGCTCAGCGTTTTCTCACCTCCCGACAAGTTGGATATGTTCTTCCAAGACTTCTTTGGGGGCCGCACACTGTTGGAAATTATTTTGTTAATGTAGTGTAGTGAAAGCGAAAACTAACCATTTCTTTTTAAACTGCAACTGCAGTTGAAACTGATTTAGTCGCATGGGAATATTACACCCTTCCTGGTCCAATGACTCCTGTGGATAATGCTATATGGCATGAGTAATATCCGACACTGAGGAAAGCAAAAAAAGAAAACTAACGTGAGAAATTGCAGTAGTACAAGAAACTGTAGTAGTTGGTACACATATTGTGTAGACTTCTTGGTGTGGATCACCGGAAAACTACCTAGTTCTAACAGGAATTTCACAAATGTCCATCATTCCCATGCTAGCCGAACGATCGCAGCACTAGAGTTCTCTCTTGATTTTTAAAAACTCTAAGGCCCAAACCACATCAAATCTCATCGTACGCACATAACACTGCACCACCTATTCCGATAACTGCTTTGCAAGGTGGGTGAAATTGCAATGCCTCAGAAAGCAGTCACACAAAACTACAGGCAGAAAAAGCTCTTTTGTGAAGACCACAGAGAGAAACAACACCGCAGACACGCACCTGAAGACTATGCCTTCGGTGAAGGGGTCGAGCGAGTCGACCAGCTCGAGCTCTGCGTCGCCTCCCAGGGTGAGCATCTGGTACGTCTCCTTCAGCTTGCTGCTGATGATGCCGAATCCCCTCATGAACTCGTTCAGGCGCTCCTTGCGCAGGTTGTCGTGGTGACGTCGCTGCTCGGCCCGTTTCTCCGTCACCGCTTCCAGCTCGGTGACCCTCTGTTTGTAGGCCTCTTCCTGCAGGAAATTAGCGCAGAAGGTGCACCATGTGTAGCTTTGCCTCCAAGCCAATGAGAACTCGCAACAACATACCTGACAACCTGTAAACATTAGAGTTAGTGAAAATCCCATGGATGTGACAAACTAGGCGGCTGCTGCGTTAAAAAATTTGAACAGAACTCATCTGCAACGGCTGTCCAAGTGTGCGAATAGCCGAAAAGCATCACGGATGAGGCATGTACTGCAGCTAGGCTCCCCCTCTCTCGCACTTCGTTTGAAACAATGTATTTTTAGACCGCGGTGACTAAGCTGCTTCCAGTTTCTCAAGCTTCACGCATCTCAGTAAACTCAAAGAAAGCTCAAAGCAAATACCCCTTTGGTATATGGCACCTCCCGCTGCTATGAAAGGATGCCGCAGCTACTATCATAATTTCTTGTACGCATATCTTTTCCAACCTTGCACTGCCCCATCCTTTGACACATTTATAGCTTTCTTCACACACAGAGTCTACATTTCGTAAAACTTGACGCAACATTAGTAAAATTGCAGAACGAGCCCGAATTTGTGAACTTAATGAAAACATAGGGATAGCTGGCAGGTGTACAATAAGTTATGGCTTGACATTCAAACACAACATTGCTCTGAGGAATATAGTGAAACAAACCTATCCTTCTGCGGAAGCTTCAGCTCCAAGGCTCCTATCTAAATACATGGGAACAGAGAAATCGTTTTTCTTGGCAACAACCTCACCAAATTTAATGAAGCTTGTTGCATATAAAGGAAAGGGTACGATACAGTGACTGTAGGAAGCAGATTTTTTATTAGGGCCATCGATTTTAAAATAAGAATTGTGGAAAACTTCAAAAATTTCAAGAAACAAAGCTTTTTAAAAATCTAACCCAGCAATGAAAGATGATGTCACAATTCCGTCAACTGCACATAAATCTAAAGCACACAAAATAGATGTACAGTTGATTTCTGTTCATTTGACCAGGATGGGACCGACGAAATTGATCAAAATATTTGGTGCATCGAATTAAACAAGATGAAGAAAAAAATGCCAACACATGAATTGCACACCCGATTTTTTTGCAAGAACAATGGGCAAGGGTTTAATATATGTTGCACAATGGCGGCCAGTTCTTAAAGTCAGGTTCGCCACGATACATTTCTGCTATGTGGTAAAGCATAGGAACACCTCAAAGACAGTTTTGGTTTCGCGTATGAATGCACTGTGCAGGCTACTTTCAACCCACTTTTCCTGTGGGGGGTGGAAGGGGGGGGAAGGAGGGAACACATTATAATAGCGTAAAGACTAATCAGACATTATGAGCTACGGTTATCGCTTGAAAATCCTTCTGGAGCAGGCCGAAAATAGTAGTTTCTGGCAGTAAATGACGTGCGTTCAATGCATTTGCTGTCCCTAAGCATTACTGAGACAGACACTGCCAATAAAGGGGTCGCAATTGGGATCACATGGGGGTCAGGCATGTGTGTGATGACTGGTCAAGTTCGAATCATCCGGTGAAGGCCAATTTTAGGATCGAAATAATGAAACTTTGGGCCTATAGAAACACATGGGCACTGGCCGCGACCTTTGACCGGGATCGAATTAATGGAAGTCTACTGTATTATACACTTCTCTGAAATGTATCACAAATTTGGGAGTGGGGCTTCTGCAAAACATTTGTAAACATTGCAACAAATTCACCTAAGCTGTAAATTCATACATCGAATTTGTCTGCTTTAGATGGTTCTAGCAGATGCAGTTTACAGAACTCTGATATCTGTTTTTGATGCAGAGTTAAGGATTTGGAAACTCTGTGCTTCTATTTTTTTTCCTTAGAACTTTAAAGGAGATTTTAAAAATAATTTCAGGCCCTAAATCAACATTATGTTTTTTTGCAGTCACCTGAATTTAGCTTTCTTTCTGAATTGCAAGAAATCTCATTCAAATCAGTCTAGTTGTTGACTCATAAAAGCGTTTATGCATTTTACATGTACTATCTGAATAGGAAGCATTGGAACTGGATGCAAGCTAAAGCTTCCTCCTGAAGCAACGAATGACCATAGAGTACGGGTGTTTGAATAGTGTAAATTTTTTAACTGAATAAAACAGCTCCTTATTTCTAAGCAAAGTGAAACAAACTTTTTGAAGAGCCCATTTGATAAAAAGAAAAAGGTTTATTTACATAATTTGAAGTGCTCATTCACTTTCACTGATTAACTATACATACCACGCATAAGGACTAACTATGGATTACTTTCATTTTCTTACGTTGCAACAAGAATTTTGGAATGCTTTACCACATAACACCACGTCACCCACATCATTTCACTTGTATAAGCAGCTTGTTCACTTTCACCCTCACAAAAATAACTCCTGTGTTAGCAAAATGAATGTGTTGCATGCGTTTTTGAATCTATTCTATTGTCCACAAAAATTACTGTACTATCTGCATAATACTTTTCTTGCAGTTCCTTGATAGTCCCATGTGTTAACAAACGGACCCCTGCCACAACCCTTGAAAAGGTTCTGTGGTCTTGCCCGTATAAAAATAGGATGATATATATATGTAAGAAACAATAAAGATTGACTGGTTGATTGATTGATTGATTGATTGATTGATTGATTGATGCATGTGAATCCATTGAAAATCCACTGAGGAGCTTGCAAATGATAAATTACTGCTTTAGGTTATCTGCTGCACCAGTGCATTACATTTGTGGAACAAGGGAACAGCACCTCACCAGATGCACGTAAATTGTGGTGTACACTGAAGGAGCTGGCGTGAAAACTACAGCGCTGCAAACTGTTTCGAAGGGATGCAAACATGGTGAGATTGTAAAATTATTTGCTTTAGTAAACAGATTACTAAGCTGCCTAAAAGTGAGGCATTCACATTGAATGATTGCAAAATAATTCAAAAGTTATCTGCAGTATGTGCTTGCTCAGGAACTGGTGCCTTTGCGCACCAACCACCGTTTCCTTGCCACATTATTTGAAACAGACTCCACTTATACCAAACTTTGTCTCTCGAGGTCCCTATGAATACTGTTATTTTTAACGTAAAGTTCTGCAGAAACCCACAAGGTGGGGGGAAGTAAATAATAAATGGAAAATGAGACAACGTAGCTAAGTGCTATAAAGGAAACCCATACGGGTTCCTAGAAAGAAAAGCCTCGCAGTTGAACAAAGATTCGTCCTTACTTCCCTCCAACTTGTGGGTTTTCGCAGAACTTTACGTCAAACCTTTGTCTTTGCTTTGAGTTGTTGACGATTCGACTTCGCCCTGGCATCTGTTAGCCGCCTGGTTACCTCAGATAGTAGAGCAGCTGCCCCGAAAAGGCGGTGGTCCTGGGTACGAGTCCCGGACTAGGGCAAATTTTTCTTCAACTGCAAGGCTTTTCTTTCGAGGAATTTGTATGGGTTTCTTTTGTACCACTTAGCTACGCTTGGGTGGTTGTCTCTTTTCCACTTTATTAACTGTTATTTTATATTAAAAACAAATAATTATTTGATAATTTTGTATAGTCAATAGCCAAACTGAATGTGAATCAAATAGCTAGAACCATTCAAATTGTGTTCGAAATTTGCAATATCCACACATCTGTACCATAAAGAAATTGAAGATGTATAGTAATTACATTACAAAAAAATTGCTTGGCTCAGCTTCAAAGGTTCCACGTACAATAAAATACAAGAGCGTTTGAAATAGGCTTGCCTTTCGACGATACTCCTGTATCGCAGCCATGTTTGGCTTCATGGCAGACAGGTTCTCCTTGAGCATTGTGGACTTCATCGTTAGTGCTTCTTCATTCAGGTCTTCCAAATCCTTGTCTTCCATCTCGGGTAACGTAACTTCTGGCTCGCCATCAATTGAGTGGCACTTAAGCTTCTTCAACTGTAAACAGAAAGAACACAGGTACAGTCGTTAGGGTGTAAGTGGAATGAAACCACGCAAGCCAGCAGTAAAACAGTGCTTAAGCTTTCACTACCAGCACCAGTGGAGCACAGGGCCCAATAGCCAAACAGCGAACATACTTTTTTTGCAGTAACGCAGGTGATGAATTAACACCAGACGGTGAGAGATTTGTGCAAAGTGAAATGCACAGAGCAGTGTTTTAATGTAACAGCCATAAAGAAAGTAAAAAAAAAAAGAGGCTCCAAAAACTTTACATGTAAAGCGGGAAGTGTAGTATAAGTCGCAGTGTCTCTTTAGACTTCACTGTCCTCATTAATGGGGCAAATAGCAACGGTTTCAGGGATACTAATTGGTCTCTCTGACGTCACTTCCGTGGCGTGGTGCAAATCCCGGAGAGAAAGGGTTGTACATGCTAGTCTTGGGAGGCTTTGCAAAGACAGACGTTAGGACCTCTCCTCAGTTTTTTTTCTTCTGCCTCCATGTGCAAAGTCAACACTGATGCAGAAAACATTTCGTGCAGATCCCACAGACTGCAGGTTAAAATACTGTGGAGCAACATGACAAATGATGCAGAGCGGTCTTTCCTTCTGCCTTGCGCAACAGATTCTTGCAACGAACGTTTCTTGCGGCCATCCTCAGCCATGCCAGTGAACCTTAGAGACGCTAACAGACAGATGCAGCAACTGTGCTACCACGGTCCATGGCAGCTAAACCTCAAGATGCCACAAGAAAAACTTAGCTAAACATGGCCTCCAAACTACAGGTCGTTTTGTCTCACTAAATCTCTAGCATTGAAGTTCAGCAAATGAGTGACGGCATAGCTGCGTGGACTTATTTTTCAGGTGTAAACCTTACCTTCATTGTCAGTGAAATAGCTAGCAGTGAAATAACCCTCCACTGAGCCCATCAGGTGATATAGACAATGGCATGCCAAACCTCTGCCGTTTAGGCAGAGAAAGCTTTGATTTAAAATTAAACGAGATTTCAAGAGATTAACAGCTGACCTCTCTTGTCCAGCGTATCACTTTGGCCTGGCGGTCTTGAAGGGCAGCCTCACTCTGCTCCAGCTGGTTCTTGAGCTCGATCTGCTTTGAACTCAGCGCATTCTCGGCAGATTTTCCGCTGTCGATTCTTGCCTGTACCTCAGCAAGCGTTTGCTTCAGGGTCTTCAGCTCCCCCTGCACAAAGTAAAAAGGGTGAATAATTCATGCTGTAGGCTATTATACCAAGTGAGACTAGTTGGCAGCAGATCATGATAAAGTGTGCAACTATAAATGGTACTGGGGGATGCAAAAGCACAGTAGAGCGGAACTGCATTGGTAAGTTCGGCGCTGTTATGTTTTCCCAGCTGCTATGTCACATTTTTGCAGTCTTGACCTAAGCTCATTGACTCCTACGCATTATGTTCCCATTTGATTCGTCGCCATTCTGAAACACTGCTGCGTCTTGCGCAGCATTTGAACACGGCAGTCACGTAAATTTAGCGGTGCAGAGGCAAATTCGCTTTCGCATGCTGTTACAAAGACAGTACGAGTATACTCGCAGTTAAGCCTGTCAAGACCCAACCTATGGCCCTGCCCTGAAATGCCGGAAGTATGAGATCGTCAGTTTCAAATAAGTGTCTCGGACTATAATGTCTTATGCCAGTTTCCTAACATCAGCTTCGCTGCAATAGAGAGGTGTTATGCGGTGAAACATATGCAAAATAATTAAGAGAGGATAGGGGCCACTGTCACGAAATGTAGTACGTGTTCCTTAATTATGCACATACTGTCTCCAGCTACAGTACGAGTGCCGAGACGTCTAATACAAACTGTACTGGCAGCAATTCAGAGCTGTTTCTGATGTTACTGTGGTGATTTAGCACTTTTCTCACTGCCACATTTTCCCACGGTCCCTTGAAGTATGTATCGGCGGGGTTCCGCTCTAATTAGCAGAAGTACCAAGTCACAGCTAATGAAAAGATGCGTAGGAGATGCATACAAAGCAAAGTGTGAACTCGAGTTGGTGCATCATTTCATCTGTATAACAATATGCTGACTTCACCATACTCAGAATCTGTGAGCAGTGGCCCAGCCACTGCCATGATGACAGTAGTCCTTGCTGCTTTCTTGCTGTACTTGGTTCAAGCTAACACAAAGGGAAAGCCAAGTAGATTTTTGGGTAAATCGTAGGGTTTAGTCGAGGAGTGCTCTGTAACACTCTGTGCCCTGTACACATCAGCTCTGTAACGCTGTTTAGGTTCTGAAGTAGGAGGTAAAACAGCATTTGGCCACCATAGTTCGTTCTCTGAGGAACGTTCACCTTCTGGCACATACAAGTATCGCATGCTTTCGCTCTTAAAGAAAGACCAGAAGTCGCCTTAGAGAAATCATTTTCATGTATGTTCACTTGATATCACTTAGTTAACATAATTTTGTAAAAGTCAGGAAAAGTCGGGAAGCAAAAGCAGTTTAAATTCTTAAAGAGTCGTTTCCGGTTGCTGGCATGCGGAGTGCTCACAATGGGTCTAACAGATTTTTTTCTGAATTATGTGAAGTCTATCTATATTGAAGTCTATTTATACAATGGCGAGAGGGTCCTGTGTTTAGTATTATATCGCTACTAATGCTTATCACTGTTCTTGTTACTCGAGGTTGGGATAATTGGCCACAAGAACACCAGATCGGGTGTTGACGCAATGCGCTGACTCCATGCCAACACTGCACTGTCCAGTTGCGACCTCCGAAAGATGGAACCACCAAGCCACAGGATTTTGGAGGACATCACCAGCTCAATTTGCCGCCACTGGCAAAGGGACAGCTCTGCTTCGAAGGGCGTTCTGTCACGCAGCATGCGATTTGAGAGGTGCATTTGGAAGCAACCGCACGTAGTTCAAGTATTTGATCATCTGCATCTGTGGCAGTTTCCATTTACTGCTCTAGTATCCCTTCGTGGCGGCATTGAAATTTCGTTACGGTATTGAAATCGTGTAGGAACACATTTCATTATATTGAAGTTCAAAATATATGGCACTGCATTGACAAGAAGTTATAAGAAGTTATACTTGGTTATATATACTTGGTTATATTGGGAATTTATTTAAAATGACTTTCATTACATCAATGTTTAAGCTTGGAAGTTAGCTATTCACTAAACCATATACAGTGTAAAAAATACTGACATATAAAAATGTTGTTGCATGATCATAGTATGGCAGGGGTACAAGCATGAATGTTCTAGGACTGGTTTGAGCCGAAGTAAAAGCATTTCAAACTTTTTATAGTTATGAATGCATAGTAACACCCAGGACAAATTAGTACTATTTGAAATTTTCTGAGGTAATATTTGCCTATACTGTATATTACATGTCTACTACAATCTATGTTTATGTAATGTTGGAAATTTTTTTTTTTTTCAGAAAATGAGGCAAAACATTTCACAACACGTTTATGGTGATTAAGGCGAAGGCTAAATCTATCAAGGATGACACAGGCATACACTCAAGCAAGACTAAATGCTCTACACCGATCTGGAGCAAAGGAACGTAAAAATGTATTTGGGACAATTTTCGGCTACGAAGAGCAGGGTCCCCCTTACCCCAGCCTTTTCGCCGACAGCAAGCAGCTCCTTTCCCACTTGTTCCAGCTCGCTGTACTCGAGCTTGGCCGCTTCGAGTCGCTTCTTGGCGTCCTCAAGCTCCGTCTCCAATGATGCCACCTTGCTCTCAGCTTTGCTTAGATTCCTGGCACAGAAAGAATGATATGGTCACAACACACGCGTTTATGTCTGCTAGTGGATGTAAGGAGCTTTTTATAGCATGAAAATTTCCTTGTACACAAGAAGCCAAAGAGAACTTTGTAGTGCATGTTTGCAAAGGTATGGACAAAAGAAAAGAAAAAAGACCTGCACAGATGCATGCCGATCTGGCAAATGATATGTCAAGGACAGTGAAGCTGTATACGAGAGTTTTCACTCTCTTCGAAAGTTCTAAGGGTCTGTTTGCAGGCTTATGACTTTGCTTGAACACGGCAGCAACTGCTGCTGCGTTTGAGCGCAGTCGTGGCTAGCTGTTCTTAGTGACGGCTCCCATACAAACTGCGCTGCATCACTACGGCATTGCCTCTCACCACCGCAGCTGCACAAACTCCCTGTTGACCTCCAGCGCGGGGCCAGTATAACATGGCATTACAAAACGAAAATTGTAAATTACTGGTTTAAAAAAAAACACACATTTAAGTTGTCTATTCGAATGAGAATATATGCAAGATGACTTATTTTATAATTATTGATCATTATGCTTCATAGCAAATTTGGGGCTCACTTGTGTCGCACTTAGGGGTGCGCAAATAGTGATTTTTGAGACCGAACCAAATATGAATCGAATAGAGTCAGAAACGAATCAAATTGTATATAGAGTACTTTTAAAATATTTTTCGAATAATGAATAACACAATTATTATAAAACAATGTTCACATACCTGTATTTTTCAAATTAGCAAGCATCTGTCATTACATAGTACATTATGAAGCATTGTTTATTAAAAGCACAAATGGAGGATTAGGAGCAAACGAGTAGTTCCTTCGCATGCACAGGGCTCTTCAGAGAGTACGAATGATCACTGTACAGCCTGTAAAGTATGGCTACCTAAGTGATGTAGCCTGCTCTGCTACACAAGTTCTCATGTTTTATGTCTATATTATGCTCGTGGGGGTGAAATCTCCCATACTTTTGCTCAAATTTGATGCTTATTTAGGTGCAGTTGATATTTTAAAATATTTTGAAAGTATTAGAAAAATATTCACATTTACGAATAGCGATTATTCGACCTGAAGACCGAATCGAATAGGACACTAGTTGATTCATTATTCGAAAGTTTTGGATATTCATGCACCCCTAGTTACATTTGATATTGACCATGCCATCACATGCCGGCTTTTACTGCCGCATATACCCAGTTGTGTAGCTCCCCTTAACATCGCCTTAGCATGGAAAGAGCACTTGTCCGCATCCCACATATTTGGTCTGCAAACTGAAGAGAATGTAAGCTCTGTGCCTTGAAGTGACACTGAATGAATATTAGGAGCTTGAGTAGCTGTTTACACTTTCAGAGCTACTAGTAATAGGAGTTTCAAGCCAGCAAGGAAGCAAGAACAATTTACAAATGACGTGTTTAAAAGCGACACCCCTTAATGTGATCCCTGGATAATGACTCCTCAATTTCTGACAGCTTTACATTAAAATTTATAGGAAACTGTTGACCGCCCTAAGCAAACACTCATGAGAAATGCCAAGTAAACTTATAAAGCTACAGCATCCTATCAAAACTGAATACTACGCCTTTCCTTGGCAGATTAATATTGTTTATCAGCACGGGTCATTTGCTTTTCCAGCCTGCAGAATGCATAATTGTTGTGCTTGTTTCATATGAACCTTTTTTTTTTTTTTCATAGATAGAGTACTATAATGAAATGATTTTCACATTGGGTGTAACTTTCGCGCAGTGACATTTAACCGTATTCCAGAGGTGCCCTTTACCACTCTGTACTGACTTATTTCTCTTTCATGTTTCTTTAATTGAGGAGCCTGTTGGAAACAGCAGAATGATAATGAAGCGGCTTCATACCGCTCTGAAGTCTTGATGCTGGACTGCGCCCTTGTGATCTCCATCAAGGTGGCATCCAGTTGCTTTGTGACGCTTTCCACCTTTTGCTGGACTGAGCCCATGCACTTTCCAGTGATTTCCATGATTTTGGCATGAAGCCTACGGGCAAAACATGAGCAAAAAAAGTCAGCACTCGCAATGCCGAAACAGACAATCTTTAAACAACAGGCTATAAAACAACTGTTCCTTTTTTTTTTTGCTTACTACAGCCAAGAAAAACAAGAAGCACAACAAGCTTATACTATATACTAGTATATAGTAGTATATATATACTAGTATTATATACTAGGATTATACTAGTACTACACAAGAATCATGTTAGAGATGCAACCTTTCGTTGAAAGTAAATGCACGACCATAGCTGACTTCAGGACACCTAGTTGGTGTACTGTTGAGCCAGAGTGTTTGAAATTGAAAGGAGGAAGAAAGCTCATCTTCAACTTCAGAGTTTTCGAATGCCATGAATTTCAGGGGCATCAAACGACACTGCTGTAACACCCGATTGCACAAATTTAGGAACACTTACTCCAGCACTTTGTTTTCCACTTTGTTCCATGATGCCATTACTTGGTCATACTCTGCAAAGAAGAATAATAATTGTGAGGCACTATGCAATGTGTAGAATGACACAGCAATAGCTGCAAATTCGCTTATGAAACTGCGATGATTTATTGATTTTATAGGATGAAGGGCCATAATAATGAATTTTCAATGGAACACGAACTAAGAATTAAATGTGGCAGTAAACGGGACTAAAAAACTGTTTTTACTGGCATATTCAACTGCCCCTGTTTGATGCAGCAAACAAAGCTAATCCTGGCATACACTTCACGACACCGACTGGAGCAAGGAAAACCAGTTGCTAAGGCACTTCTCCCATTACAGAGGTGATAAAAAAATATTGCAACTCTGTTTGATGAATAACCATCTAGGCCTAGTTAGAGAACATTGAACTGAAAACCGTGTTGTTGACCAAGTGAAAATAAACATTTCAGCTGCCACACAAAGCCCATGTTTGCGTGAGCCTGCTGAGTGTTGCGTAAATAGGGGCGCCAGGTATACGCAGCTGTCTCTGCTAAACCGCTGGCTCACACACGCTCAAATTTTGCTCAGACAAGTAGCATCTTGTAATGAGTTTAGCTTAATGCCATGTTTTGGGGGCATTACTGGCGAGGTTTGCCCGCAATATCTTCAAAGTGGCATAGTCCGTAGCGACACCATTCAAAAGTTTTCGATTTCACTACAAGGATATGGTGGTGACGCCATTGCATTGCAATGGAATCCACATATTATGAGCAGCATTGTAGCAGCCCGCTTTGGATTTATCATAGATGAAACTAGGGGTAAAAAAAAATGCTCATAAAAGTGTATTTAACTAAATTCTCTGCAAAATGCTATCCCCGTGCAAAATTTGAGTAAATATAAGTGAGTGGTTGAGCTGCAAGAATTACATAAACCTGTGATCAAGAGCGAATAGATCACGAGTTTCTCGAAAAAAAAAAAAATCATTTGTTCCTTATTACAGTGCAGTGCCGATAATTCAATATCTCTTAATTTGAATTGAAGGGTCATTCGAACTGCTCTGTTGGTGCCGGCAAAGTCACAAGTATTTGAATAAAGAAAAACTCCTGCAAGTTCAAAAATTCAAAAACTGCGCAATGTTTTTTTTTTTTTCGAACAATATTTCTCGTTCTCGGGGACCACTTTTTGAACAAACCAGAGCCAAAAGCAAAGATCTGATGCACGCACCCCAAACATGATGAGCAAAGACATCTAGGAAGCCAAGATGAAACTGGAGCAAGCAGAGCGGCCTGCACCCTTTTTTCTCGTCTGGCTTAAAAGTATCAAGAATGATCCCCCCAGAACATGCTTGATTACGTTACCGCGCACTCACCTGTATCCCCCTCCTTTCTCCTTCTCTTAACGCGCACTTGACCACATTAATGCACTTGATCACGTTATCTCCAACATTTGGCACGCAGAACGGCCAAATCAAGCAACTATCCTTCTCGGCTCACCCGCCTTCCCTCGCATTCCACAGACAACTGCATGCAAGGCGTTATCTTATCGCACCTAGGCTTTGTATGGAACCTAGGCTTCTTTATGCACATGTTGTGAGCTGATGGAGAAAAGATGAGACCTTTTCAATGTAAGCCCAGTCATGGTTTTGGTCTTGCGTGCAGTACCGTGCACAATTGATCGGACGCTATATATAAAGGTGCTCTCCTGAGTTCAAATGCCGTTTTGGTCGTATAAATTTCCGGTCCCCCTTGGAGTTCAAATGAACAAGATTCTACTATACGCACAAATGGGAATTGACGGGTGCATTGTGGCATTTGCGTGGTGAAGTTTGCACCACAGTAAATTTTAGGCTGCCTGACTAAGCTTCAAAGAAATTGACCTGCTTTCCCAGTACCTGTGATCTGTAGGCTTTTGATTGCGGGAGTACACCCGGCACCGCTATTTATGCGACACTCAGTATATTGTTTTGACTGGGTCGTTGACATAACTTTTGAGTCGAGTCCTGTTAATTCGACTTCAATTAACTTCACTTTTCGCTAGTTTGTGCGCAAAAAGCATGCCGCTTTGGTTCATTCAACTCCCTCATGTGAGAAAGGGTTACTAAAAGCTTCAATACGGGAGAAATTCAGCAGACGGCACGCAACTGTTTTCTTAGGTGACGACAGTGATGGCAGCAGCCTGTCCTGTAGTGGTTATGAGGACTCGTGCTCTGCCCAGAATAGTGTCTCTTTCGAGGATTTCGTCAGTGCCGATGACAATGTGGAGATCTCTGGGCCACAAGCCAATCACGACATGAAGAGTTATTGTAGTACTGTATGAAAGTAGTCTGTCGGTAACAGCAGTTTATTTCAACCAATAAAAATTTAAATCTGTTAATTTTGCCGCTGTTTGTTAATTCGGCCAAAACTTCCCATCCCGTAAGGGTCGAATTAGCAGGAGTCAAATGTGTTAAATAGAAAAACATTAAATCAAACCAGACAGAAGGGAGTCGTACCTTTTTTGTAGGAAGCGACAGCCTTTTCCTGTTGGGCAAGTTTCTTCTTGTCCGGAGCAGTCTTGGCAACTTTCTCTTTTTGCTCGGCCAACTGAGTCGTAAACGAGGTTTGCTGCTGCTTCAAGCCCTGCAAGTAATAAAAAGTATCTCAGAATGTCACGGTGGTAGCAACACAAACTTGAAGCCCCGAAGAAGCTTTGACATTGAGCATGTAGAGCACATGCAGTTAGATTTCGGTGCACGTAAAGTTGCAGGCATGTGTCGCATGTTTTACCCTTACATAGCCCTTGCCACCTGCCAGCCCCAAGTAACATGCGTGCCATCATTTCATGAAGACTATGTCACCGACTCAAGAGGAACTGACTGACACAAGGATTAACCATCAACTGATTTATTTAAGGACACAACAAGAACAATAAAAAACATGCAAAAAGGAACAGAACATTCAACAGTGAAGGCGAATCACTGGAATAAATTCGTGCATGTGCTTCTTTCGTTATGAAAGCTCATTAAAAATGTTTATCCTCTATGAAGATAAACTCCGCACGTCTCATTTTTTCTGAGCGTGAACAGAGGTGGCACACTATACTTTTCTTTTGTAAATTGGGGTCGCATTACATTCGTGTACACTTCTATTTTCTTACCACTTTGAACTGGCAAAAATTGGATGTGCTTTGAATTTGGGAGTGCGTTAGAATCGGGTAAACGAGGTACGCCCCGGGAAAATACGAATGCATCTGGCACCTTAACTTCCACCTGGAACTTCTGCAAGGCATGCTTGGAAGCTGTGACGTCCTTGCGGAGAGAGTTTATCTTGTCCTCCAGTACGGAGCGGCGTTCGTGAAGGTCCCGGGCCTTGTTCTCGAGGGACGTCAGCTGAGAGGCGAGCTGCTCCATCTGCTCCGCGCTCATGTTGTCGTCGAGCACCGCCTGACCCATCTTGCCTCGCAGGACGCGTCCACCTCCTCCGCTCATGGTGCCTGTTGAGAACAGACGTGGTTTGCATGGATTTCAGGCCACTTAATGCACAAGTGGCAACTTGGGTATGTTAAACTTCGTAGAAATCTCGGATTCACAACAAAGAAAGGGCGAGGCAAAGGGTCACAGCAAGGATTAAAAAAAAAACGTTTTTCTTGAGCACACACCTTTTGTGGGATACATACACACTTTAGCAAGAACAATTTAGACACGGCACACAAACAGTAGCAAACTTAGAACAGCAGAGACCAAAAAATAAAACTTTCTTTTTTTGGATTACAGTGGATATTTCTGAAGCTGCTGTTTCCTATTTAGTCTGCCTCCGGAACGTGAATGTAAACCTACAAGAATTAAGGCCAGAATACATGGAGCGAATATGCGACGAATAGTCGGCGTTCGATGCCCGGCGGCGTACGCGCGACGTGCGGCGGCGGAGAAAACGTCGTTCGCCGCCGATCTAGCTGGCGCAGAAAAGTTCGTCGGGCGTCGATGATACCGGAAGCGGTAAACGAGCGGCGCCCCAAAGCGAGCCAATCAGGTCTCACTATCCGCCCCGACTTCCGACCTGGCTTCCCCGCTTGTCCGTGTATCCCGATCCCGCTCTATCGTTCACGCTGGTCTCCCGCTTTTCGTATTCATGGTATCCAAAGAGGCGCGGCTGCAATTTAACGACAAATTAATTTCGGCTGTTCAGAAGCGTGCCATACTGTGGGACATTTCTAAACAAAATTTTACGCGTTTTTAGAGTGTTCCGCAATTCAAAAGCAATAATAGTTGTCGTTAAAGTTTTTTTTGTGTCATGTGTTTCACTACAGCGCATTTGCCTCGTCTAGCCACACTGATTACAACGCAGCGACTCGTCGGCAGCGGCCGCCGTGTCTTCGCTCCATGTAGCGCAGCCCGACGAACATACGACGTCGCGCCGCGGCTGATTTTCTGCCGCCTGAACTTCGTCGTGAAGGTTCGCTCCATGTATTCTGGCCTTTAAGTGCGCCTCTGGTACCCCTTCCGCTGACTTCCCAGGTTTCAGAGACCACGCCCTTGGAAAAGCCACACTTTTTTTTTTTTGCTAACGGAATTTGTCTCTCATAAAACATGATGCAACATTAATAAAACCGTAGAGTAAACTCAAATTCATGAACTTATGGAAAATTCAGGAGAGGTGGCAGGTATGCTCCATGCATCAGTGTAAAGCCAGAGTTCAGTTACTTCTTCCCCCACTTCGCAGGTGCTAGTTCCTGTCACGCCAATTATACAAGAGCTTGGACTATTGCATGTATGTGCCACAATATGTGTGCCTCGTAAAAGGAAGGGGCCATGACACCAAATGTGTGGTTTCACATTTGACAAATCCTGTACAGCTTGAACCTCATTATGCTGAAGTCGCATCGAAGGTGAAAATACCTTCATAACCAACATCTGCTATAGGCAGATGCTTGTTATACAAGAATAGTGGTAAGGCATTTTAGGCATAATTCGCGATATCGAGGTTTCTGCTGTCCTGTTTCTCCAGGATGCACCAAATGAAGAGCTCGTCCATGCATGCCTTACCGGACACGTCCACGAGCTCCCCCTGCAGGGTGACCACCCGGTGACGGGTCCTTCCCTGCAGCCCAATGCGGGTGGCCTGGTCAAGGTCGTCAGCCACCAGAGTGTCTCGCAAGGCGAAGTAGAAGGCTGGCAACAGGCTAGTGTCCTTGACTGACACCAGGTCGAACAGACGTGGCACGTTTTCAGGTCTGCACAGAACATGTGCGAGCCGCAGAGTTTGGCAGTCAACATAAGTTCGAAATTAGCCAGTATAATTTCCCGCCTTTAAGATTATTAACTGTTGGCTTTCTAATTTAGCAAAATGAGGTTATGAAGAAAGAGAGACAGTGAGAACAAGAAGGCTTTACGTTTTAGTTTTATTCTACACAGTTTTCTTTCATAACCAGTCCTTTCAATGGCTGTTAAACGTTTACTGATTAACTAAAGTTACAATAGTTACCATACTTTCTTGCTGTTACACCTTGTATTATAGTTAACTGTTGTTGCTTTTGTTACAAATTTCTCATAATAAGGTAGATCCAGTCAATCTTTAGGTCTACAATTTGTTGCACCTGACAGTCTGTTACATCAGTATTCATTAGAATGCTCTACCGTACCTCAATGCCACTTGGCAAATTATGTTGTAATGCAGACCAAAAAGCAATCCACATATATAGCAAACCATTTTTGAAACCTTAAGAGACCTGGTAGTGCTCAACTACTAATAGAAGTATCCGGAAGCTGCCACAAGTA